>NW_022900947.1:51220044-51228011 GCF_012274545.1 Fukomys damarensis
ATATATATATAGTATTTAATTATTCAGGTCATTGGATTTGTTCTGCCAAAATTGGTTGTTACTTTGTTGTTTCTCATCTGAAATTTATTGTTCATTCTCAGATGCCTTTGGCGGTGATTTAAAATTATATCTAGTGAAGTCTTACTTTCAGGATTTATTTGGCAACACCTCTTTTGATTATTAAATTCAAGGGCTTACTACCTGTCATTCTATGAAATGTTTAATGTTCCAAAACAGGTATTTGTAAAGACTCAAAATATCTGTGTTGCAAAGACAAGGTAGATCCTGCCAGATATTTTAATGCTTATGCTGGCCACTCAGGCTGTAATTGGCTCTAATTAGCTCTCTCATCCGGCTGTAACATTCTTCACCTGCAGCTGAGAGGCTCTCAGTAGAGTGGAAAAATCTCTTCTATTGAGTATTTGAAAATATCAGCTAATTCCTGCCAATATGATCACTATAAATGAGCTGCAAACCCATTAGCTCTGATAGGAAATGGGTTGTAGGAAGTGAGATTTGATCCGGATCAGCCATAGAATAATAGTAATCAATGTACTATAAATACACATTCTACCATTCTACCATGTGCAGGATCAGAAGTAAAGGCTGTATTAAAAACAAGACTGGACAGGCTAGATTAGAATTCAGCTGTCTCTATTTATTCAGCTTACTTCCTTCTTTACATAATAAGAGACTTTTGAGTTTCATAAATAAACTGTTCTTTAACCAATTCAGCACTTTCATCTTTATTCTGAAGTCGGGTTGAAAATAGTGGAATATTTCAGCATTGGATAATATTCCCAATGAATAAAAGGCATGGTATCAACACATTAATCGGAACCCCTATGCAAGAGTCTGAGAGAAATATCTGTCTTTCCAAAATTTCTAACTGATCTGAAAACACTTTTCTGATTTCTCGATTGGCAATAACCAGTAAAAGAAGAGCACACGAAGTGAAAAGATGATAAAATTTGGGCTCAGTTCAAAACAAAAATAGAACTGGAACTACATTTATTTTGCTACATTTGCAGAAAATTAAAATAATTTCTAAATGGCACAAGAGTTTCTAAGACTTTACTTCTGAATATATTTAAAGGAAGGAATAAATAGAAAGAGAATAACAATAATGCTAATGCACTACTAAAGTGGGATTGTAACAAGAATACTAGAAATAAGGAAGAGGATCTTACTCGGATTCACAGATTCACAGTCTGAAGTCATTCCCTCCTGTGGAAGTTCTCACCTGTTGTGTGATAAGTTCCTAGGTGGAATTTATCCTTTTTATACTATTGTAAAACTCATTACTAAACTGATGACTATTACAATTCAAAGGAAGAATATTTACTAAATATAAAACAGCCACCGATGAATATTGAATCTCTAGTGATACATCTTTCTCCAGTATTTATAGAGAATTATACAAGTCTCACTCTTTGAAGGATTCCTTCCGAAGAGGCAGAGACACAGTATATAATTAAGATGATGTTTTTAGAAAGTTGCCTATTCTGAAGGTCAGAGAGTTAACAGAGATCAGGTACAGTTATAGGTTATGCAGGACCACTGAAAAGACTTTACTGTAAAGGTACAACTATTGGATTCAAAGTAAGTATGGGATTTAAATCTCAATAAAGGAATTTAGATTACTAAAATAAGTATTGATTAAAAAATAATGAGAAAACAATTTACCTCTACAGGATTTTTGGAAGGCAGAAATATATTATTCTCATTCTATTTTGTTTCCTCTACATACCTGTGTACTTGTACCAAACCATTTAAACTAGTACAAGCAGTATTCAGAAGAACGTCTTAACATACTTTAAAAATCTGATATTCTTTACATCAGGTTGATCTTTATCAAACATCTTTGTTCTTCTATACTCTGTTACACTGTAGTAATGCACACAACATATCTATCTACTTATGTTTCTAGATCTGGTTCCTCACTAACTCTCCCATACTTTCATTGTTTCTCAGTCGTTGACAATTGTTCCCTTTGTTGGAAAATCACATAAGTCAATTTTCAAAAGGATTGTTCAAGTGAATTCTTCCAGAAGATTCATTTAAAACTGGCTTTCTTCAGTAATACTGCGTTTTGCTCAATATTAGTGACTTTTCATTTAAGAAAAATTTGGACTAAAACACATCTAGGGAAAGAATTGGATAAATGGAACATAGTGAACTGTGCTCCACAATAGTTTATATTTTCAGTAGAGTTGATCAGCTAATTGATAGAACTATGACAGAGGAAATCTTAAAATTTTATAGATTTTAATATGTAAAGTCTTAAATATGTGAGAGCAAACATTCCTGATCTGTTTCATCTGATATTCTACTTAACAGTCGGTGAAAGAAAGATTTTGAAACTCTAAATGTTTCAATTTCATTATGAAATGACAAAACCTAGTAGTTTATTTTTTTCCTTTTATTGAGTTTATTGGTACATTTTAGGTATACAGTACAGTTACATTCATCATTGGGATCTTGTACCTTTACATGACAGGTCTTGGTTCTCATTTTTTCCCCCTTGTCCATGCCCTCCCTATTTTTATGGTATGCAGTTTTATTTAAATGAAATATTTAGAAAGATGCAAGTCCATCTTTATAACAGTTTAAAAATTACTAATGTGTATTTAGTATAATTCGTAGCTTCTACCCTGTTTTTTTGTTGCATTTCTTATCTCCACTCCATAGTCAAGCCCAGACACCCTTCTGGTCTGTAAGCATTGCTGTGTTCTGTTGACAGGGCTGAGTATTAGGACTATGGCCAGGGTTGTATTCACTGATCTTCCTATAGCAGTACCGTGTTACAAAGACTGATAAGGGCTAAAGGAATGACTGATTATAATTCCTCAATAACCCTGGCATTACCAGGTCCCATCTATATGCAGTGCCTTCCCAAAATGAATGTATGAAGACTTTCAGTTTTAATGCAAAACTTAGAGGACTTAGAATTGCTCCCTATTATTCCATATAAAGAAAATGTTCTACACTGAAAATTAATAACTTTCCACAGGCCTATTAAAAAATGGAGGTGGCAAAACACACTGACCCTAAAATATGGAGAGACTAGGGAATCCAGAGATTTCAGGTGCCAGTAACAGCTTGGCAGAGACTGAAGCCACTAGTGGCAACATTTAAATGTGAATTTTGAATTGCTGGAGGCTCAATGATAACTAGTGCAACCATGATGAGTGGGGTTCAGAGAATTTTCAGGAACAAGACCAGGTCCCCAGACAAGGCTCTGACAGAAAGCTTCTCTGAGTAGTGTCTTCTTCTTTCTAATAAATGCTTAGATTTTAGGGACACAGAACTTGCAAGACTGCTCTAAAACTTTCCTACCTGGGAAAAGGAATTTTTGCCTACTTCAGATCGTACTGGTCTTGTTGAACTCTCTAAGAAAGCCCACAGTCAACCTTGTGGAATGATGCAAGGAACTATATTAGAAAGTACTATGTGGTAGAGGAAAGTAATATCTGGAATACTAGAAATATTTGGAAGAACTATGTGTCCACATGACAGGCGCACTAAAGGATGAAGACTCAGTCAGAAATAGTAATCTAGGAGTTGTGGTAAATTCTCATAGACCAACACTTGGGAGGCTGAGGCAGGACGATCCTAGGAGATCAAGGCCAGCCTGAACTAGATAGTGAGACTTTGTCTAAAAAAACAAATACAGTACAAAGTACTCTATTTTTCATATCATATCACCTCACAAACTAGTCTCCAACATTGTAAAAGTAGATTACAGGTGAAAGCCACATTTCTCTGGGGAGCAGAGGGAAAGAAAAACAGTCAAGAAAAAAGCGAAGAGAAAAAACCAAGAACTGAGAAAATTAGAGAAATTTGAAGGCTTTTGTATAAATTAGCTCACTGGAAGTCAATTTACCTTAGTACCTATTTCCCAAAGTGATGCCATTTCTGACTGTCAAGAAAACATTATTAAGGCTGAAAAATGTAAAAAAAAAACACACACACACAGCCCAAAGAGATATTGTAAGTAACACCAGCACCAGATTCAGATATAAGATAGATGTAGATATTATCACATGGAGAATCAAAAATAATTATGATTAATATGTTAAAAGACTCTAATTGAAAACAAGAGGACATATAATATCATATTGCTAATGGGGGCCAAGACATTGAAACAATAAAAATGAATTAAAATAAAAGTGCTATAAAGGAAAAAACCTGAATAGATGAAATCAAAATTATATCTGAGAAGACAAATTGACAGAGAAAAGAATTCAGTGAAGTGGGTTCTTCAACACCACTTTCCCAAAATGATGTTAAAAGACATAGAGAGTACTATCTTCAGCAATTGTGTGTATAAGAAGGCAAGAAAGTGACAGCTCTATGTTGTGCAAAGAAAACATGATTACTAACCTGGAATTCATGAGTGAAGCTGTCCTTCAAAAATGGATTATGACCCTTGTCTTTCACCAAGCACTAAATTAAAATCCAAGTGGATTAAAGATCCAAATATTAAAACAGAAACACTAAACTTGCTGGAAGATAAGTTAGGCAGAACTCTTGAAGACACTGCCGTAGAAAAAGACTTTATGAACAAATCCTCAGTAGCACTGGAACTAGCAGAAAGAATCCACAACTGGGATCTCATTTTATTAAAAAGCTTCTGCACTGAAGAAGAAACCATCAACAGAACCAAGAGACAACCCACAATGTGGGAAAAAGTTTTTACCAGCTGCTCCTCAGACAAAGGACTATTATCTAGAACAGATAAAGAACTCAAAAACAATCAGCCCCTCCAAATATAAAGACCCAATTAAAAAACGGGCATCTGAAATGAACAGACATTTCTCAGACAAAGAAGTAAAAGCAGCAAATAGATATATGAAAAAATGTTCCACATCACTGGTCATTTGAGAGATGCAGATGAAAACAACACTGAGATTCTACCTCACCCCACAAAGAATGGCTGTTATCAAGAAATCAACCAATAGCAATTGTTGTTGGAGCTGTGGCAAGAAAGGAACCCTTCTGCATTGTTGGTGGGAGTGCAGACTGGTGCAACCACTATGGAAATCAATATGGAGATACCTCAAAGAGCTGGGGCTAGAGGTTCCATTTGACCCAACCATATTTATAAGAACTTTCTCTGTTATTTCCAATTACCAGAAGTTATCAAAAGGTTCTTTAACAGAAGAATGGTTTCATAGTGCAATATTATTCACTGATAAGAAGCAATTAGCTATCCAACCACAAAAGATATGGCTATCCTAAATGCAGGTTACCAAGTGAAAGAAGTCAGCCTTAAAAGGCTACATAATATATGATGCTATTTATTTAATATTCTGGGACAGGTAAAACTGTGGAGCCTACAAATACAGAGCAGTCTTTCCTCAGTTTGAGAACTTCACAGTAAGGGATTCATTGTGGATGTGGAACTAGTGTGAATGCTGTTATATAGTACTGGCTACATGCACTCTGCATTTTGCAGAGCCATCTTACAAATTCTGAGACTCTCAGTAGCATTGCCAGAATCAAAAGTCAGTAGATTAGGGAATTCCAGGATGGAGAATTGGATGTGACTAAAGATGGCAACTATAGTAAAAATTGTTGACTTAACCTCACCAAAGAGGATGAGGGAAATGGTGTGGGCCTGAGTAAAACTTGTAATAAATAAAAATGTGAGACTATGCAACTACTAAGTGAACTATACATATGGCCTTTGCTCTAGTTCATGGAGTTTTATCCTTGGGAGTACAATTTTAAAATCCTGAAATGACAAGTAAAGGAATGGTAGATGCTCTCTCAGGGTTGGAGTGGAGGTAACATAAAAGAAAAGAGGGGAGAACAGAATGAATTTCTGTGCCGTATTGGAGTTGGATATGAGAATATGAATGCAGATTTAAATTAAAATGCATATGATAGTCATTTCTTTTGTTGTGAAATTTTTAATTTGTTTTGATCTTATTTGTTGATTCTTGGTACTATTTCCTGTGCAACCAGGAAAAGTCCTCCCTAATGCTTAAACTAAATAACATTATTAGAGTACAAGACATATTGCCACTAATCCCTCCCCCAAACCCTCCTTCTTAATGGAAACATATTTATTCTACTATTCATGCCACTTTCTGAAGCAGTTCTGAAAGTCCTTTTTTCATGACTGTCTTTAGTAGGTGTGAAAAACAGTATGGTGAATGCTGCTGCCCAATGCCATTCAACAGAAAATCTGTAAAGGAGCAAAATAAAAGAAAGAAATAGATCCCCTGCAAAAGAGGAGTAAGAAGAGATGGAAAGAAGGGGTAGGCAAGGGAGGACAAGAAGAAGTAAAAAGATTGAAGATGTGTTATGTACATTTCCTAATTCCCCACAGTGAATGCAATCATTATATAAAGGATATGAGTGCTGTTAAGCATAAAAATTCCCATGTGTCATCACCCTCCTTGCTTACCCAGTCTGGCACTGTGTACTTCTGGCTACTTTCCAAATTCAAAATGACCATGAAAGGTAAATGTGTCACATTGATCAGGACATCAAGGCATACACAATAAGCAACTTAAGACAACAAAAAAGTCTCCAGCACTGCTTCAGAAAGGGGTGAATGATGAATGATGAGATTCATGTGTTTAGAGCAAACAGGAGTATTTTTTTGTTTTGTTTTGTTTTTCTGAGACAGGGTTTCACTACGTAGTTGAGACTGACCTGGAGCTCACTATGTAGTCCAGGCTGGTCTTGAACTCACAGTGATCCTCCTGCCTCAGCCTCTCGAGTGCTGGGATTACAGGCATGTACCACCATGCCCGGCTCAGAAGTATTTTGGAGTGAATTAATAGTAATGTCTTTTAATGTAACATTTTTCCCATTCAGTTTGTTAGTATATTTTAAGTATACAGTACAGTTACATTTATCATTGGGATCTTGTACCTTTACATGGTTTATCTTGGTTCTCATTTTTCCCCATTCTCCTGTCTTCCTTTTACATACTCCACCCTTCCCTATTTACAAACAATTAATATTTTAAAAAGTTAAATTTGAATCATGACTTTCCACTACACCTTGTACCTTCAGATCAAGGTTGCCATGTTAATAACAGGTTTTTTATATGTCTTGGTGGATAAAAGTAATCTCCATCTCTGATATTCTTTTTATAATCATATAACTCTAGTGTAATGATAAATAAATTCAGACCAAAAATTGAAGCATATTCTACTAAATATCTTACCACCATTCCTGAAAGATGTTAAGGTTCTAAAAAGAGAAATATCTAAGAAATTGTCTTAGAAGATCATAAAGAGGCATGACAAACTAATGTAACACAATATCCTGGAAGAGAAAGAAAGCATTATGTAAAAGCATGGAAATCTAAATCAAGGTAAAACACTCATCCTTTAAAACAAAGTAATAATAATTTTGCAAGTGTACTCTGGTGCACGATTAATGCCAGGGAAAATGGTGAGCACAGTGGATGGATTCTGCAATGTCTTTAACACTTTTCTGTAATTCTAAAAGAATTCTAAAATGAAAACTTCATAAAATCAAGCAAAAACGTATGTGACATCAAAGGGATTGAGTATTGATTTATGTCCATCAAGTGCTATGCTAAAAATATCTCTTTTCTCCAATTAAAACCTTGATGATGACAGGTTTCTTTTCTATTCAGAAACTATGCCCAGTTGTCATAACATGGATTTATATTTTTCATCTCCAAAAGGGTAACAGGATAAACTTTTACATTTCCCTAGCCATCTCCAACTGCCTTTGTATGAATACATGAATGTAAACATGTGTTATTTAAGAAGCATAACTAAATCTGCCAAATAGCATTCATTCCATTCATGCAAACTGTGTACCTCTTGTCTCCAACACACATGGAAACAAGTCTTTCCTAACAACAACAAACTATTGTTGAAAATTGTTTTGTCGCTTTGCACACACATTTATTAGAATGTGACTTTATGTCTCCTCCTCCTCCTCCGCCTCCCCCTCTCCTCCCCCTCCCC
>NW_022900947.1:51228153-51295475 GCF_012274545.1 Fukomys damarensis
CCCCTCCTGACTCTCCACCCACTCTTGATCCTCCTCCTCTTCCTTCTTCACGTTCTTCTCCGTTAATGTGGTACCTGGTTACAGCTGAAGCATTAATGTGAACAGAAACAGCACGAAATTACTTCAAACATATAAATTATGTTCATATGTTTCTTCATTTTAATGATTCTAATTTATTCACACCTATATTCATTAATGAAGAATGCGATTCACATACAATTATGGTGTCCCAGAGCTTGTTTTGTCCAGCAGAGAAAATAAGTATCTCTACCTGAGGGACAAACACCAACTAAATCAATTGCAATTAGACAACATCTGTTCTTCATTCAATTTACAGCTCCAATCTTTTGGACATAACACTGTTTTGTTTTTTATTTCTTCAAACTAGTAATGTTATAAAATGAAGCCAATACTTACAACTATTAATTTTCTCCTTATTTCTTCCTTACACATCAGCTGAGAATTAATATGTATAATATTTTCTTAGTAATTTTTTTTCAAAGTCAGTTAAAATCACTTCATTTAAAAATTTTTAAATAGTTAAACAGGCAAAATATTTTAAGTCATAGTTTCTATTCACACGTTTAAATTACACTATGTGGGCCAGAGATTTAGCTCAGTGGTTCCACTGCCTGCCTTGCAAGCACAGGAACCCAAGTTCGATCCCCGGTACAAAAAAAAAGTAAATTACACTGTTATCAGTTGCCTATGTTTAATGGTTCTAAAGTGATAATTGTGTTCATTCATTCATTTGGTCATTCAATAGTTTGTTGATAATGCTTAAACTGATGTGAACTATATAAAAGTAAAATAATGTACCTCAGTGGCAACTGATCAGATGAAAAAGAGTAATACAGAAAAACATCAAACACCTAAGCTTACATAACACATGGTTTCTGTTATATGAGAAACTGTATAAATAAAGTGTGAAAAAAATAGATAATTGGAGAAAAGAGAAAAGTTGTTGTAATCCAGCATGGATAATATAATGTGTACCTTGATATAATTGTCTTACATGTTTTATATTTTTTGGCTTATTAGCATAGTTGTTAACTTGTTTTATGATAATTAACTTTATAAAGACATAAAATACATAAATGCGAGGCTGGCAAATTAAAGTACTGTGAACAGAAGGGAAAGAACAGAATTGAGATCTGTTATGCACATGTATCAATTCCCTCCATGAATGCAACCTTTATGTACTTCAAACATGTACTATACTAACAAAATTTTAGTAAAGAAGTAAACAATAACAATATCACAATTGAGAATGGGGTAAATTTTAAAATATGATGATCAAGAAAAGCCTCAGAGAGAATTTACCATTTGAGTAAAGACCTAAAGCTATAAGAATATTTGAAAGATAGGATAGGGGCAGGGGATTTAGCTCAGTGGATCTGCCAATTGCCTTGCAAGCTCAAGGTGTTGAGTTTGATCCCTGGTACCAAAACAACAGCAACAACAAAAAAATCCCCAAAATAAACAAGAATATTTGAAATAAAATCATCCCAGGCAAAGGTAAATGAGGAATAAAAATGTCTGGTATGCTTATGAGAAAGGGCAGAGAATGGTATTTAAGGTAGAGAGAAAATGTAGCAGAAGAGAGACTCTTGAAGTCTTGGAAGTTGTAAGAAACATTTCAGAGCATTATTGATTTTTGCAAAGACTTGGCTTTTTCACTCCTAGTGAAATGGAGAAATACTTTTTAGTTGTTAGTATATAGATGTTTTTCGGAATTAGGAGATTTGAACTGATCAGTTAGGAATTTAAAATACAAGTGTAAAAATAGCCTGGAGCCCAAAATTAGAAAAGTAAAGGAGCTGAGAGGGAACCAAGAAAAAAAAATCTTGAAAGTGAGGGATCAGTAAAGTAGAAAAAATAGAAGCTTAAAAAGAAAATACCTAGATTTTGTGGTCCATGCATATAATTCCAAGACTCAGGAGACTGAGGTAGCAGGATAGCTGGGAGTTTGGGGCCAGCCTGGCCTACATAGTGAGCTCAAGTCCAGCCTGAACTATACAGTGAGGCCCTGGCTCAAATCAACAACCACAAAAGTTGATATAATATAGCTGACCAGAGGAGGTGGAATATCACAGATGCCCAGGAAGGATTCACTGAAGCCACATGTATTCTATAGTGGGTGGCGCAGAAAAATCAGAAAGATAATACTAGTAGATCAAACCTAACACCTGGATCACTGAAGAGGGGAGTCAGCCACTGCAGGTAGTTGGCCTGGCTCCAGCCACCATCTCTCTGGGAAGCAGTCATTATGAAAGCTTTGAAAGTACCCTGATGGAATGAACAAATAAACAGTTCCTTCAAGAGTCTGGACTCCTTTGTATACCAGACTGCATATAACAGCCCCCTTTCTCTAAACCCCAGGGAACACTGCCATATGCAGCATCCTCACCAGTGCTCCCTGAAGGGGCAGGCATCCCCATACACACCTTCTGGGCAGAGAGAAGAGAAATGGGTGAATGGGCCGGGCAGGTTCCTGTGCGCACACACTCTCACCTATAGACTTCCATCTGAGAATGGATGGCCCGCCCACTCCTGTGGTTCTGTGTCTAAGAGAACAAACTCAGCGAGTCCTGCAGACACCTTGCTCATGAGTGAGTGCTTTTGCAGATTCCCAGAAACCCCTTCCAGGGTGCGTTCCTGGCCCCAAATCTGTGCACCCCTGAGTGTGAGTGAACCTGACCAAAATATCTGCTCTCATGCCTGGGCTAGGTGGGAGTTCAAGGTAAGCCCAGAGCCAGTATGAAAGTGGCAGGGAGATCGCTGACATTGTCTTTGTTCGGAGATTGAGTGCATAGGAAAAGAAGTGAATTTTTTGTGGCTGCCTGGCACCAGACCACAATCAAGGGAGAAAGGTATTGTGAGAATGCTCAGGCTTATTGGCAGAGTGTTTAGATGCCAGGCACATGTACAATCCTTGTTGAAGTATTAGATCTGAGTTTCCAGCAGGTATTTTATTTATCATTTTTAATTGTTTTATTTAATTAGCGTTTATTTTCTCTCCCTCTTCTCATTTCTGTATCTCATTTCTTCAACTCAAACTTCAACAGTAATACTGTGTTCTTATGTTTTTCACTGGTTAGTCCTACTCTTTAGATTCTTCCTCTCAAGATTTTAGTTTGCCACATTGTGTTCTCCTTCTATCAGTGCTGTGTTCTCTTGTTCTGACCTTCTGTCCTCTGTATCCTTTTCCTCTGGTTCTTCATTATCTTAGCTAGCCTCCTTCTTTCCTTACATCTTTCCCACCTTAGAGATGCACAGATACATCAATGAGTTCTAGCAAACTCTTAGTTTTCCTCAGCCCTAATCACATCTCCCTTATTCTATAACTCATCCTTGCCCCAGCAAATATCTTCCTAAAACTCTTAGTACTTGCTCTTTGTTGTTTATTTGTTTTTTGAGACAGGGTCTCACTATGTAGTTGAGACTGACCTGGAACTCACTATGTAGCCCAGGCTGGTCTCGAACTCACAGCGATCCTCCTGCCTCAGCCTCCCAAGTGCTGGGATTACAGACATGCCCCACCATGTCTGGCTAGCACTCGCTCTTTAATTCAACCAAAATACCTCCAACAACGTCCAAACTCATATCTAATTTTTAACAACTATTTTTATACCTCCTGTATACTTTTCTCTCTGTTAACACTTCCCTTCATCCATACCTACATTTCTTCCCTCCACTTCTTCTACATCACCAAGTAGCTACAATTTAATACAGGCAGAAAAGTGTACTGATAAAATATGGAAATATAAAGTCAAGGCCCATCACTTAATCCATTTTGTTGATGCTGAAATAACCAGAAGTAATTCTTTCACTAAAACTCAAAGAAAGAGTTCAAATCACTTTATAAATAGCTAAAGGGGTAAATACTATTTATTGATAAATAAAGCTGAAACTACAGAAGGTAGTATCTTGATGAAAAAGAGCTGCATAACAGTTACAAGCTCTCCTCATCCTACATGACTTCCAGCATCAGCACCAAACATCCAAATCACACACACAAACAAATAAATATCAAAGCTACAAAATCATACAGGTGCACACATGCAAACACACACATAGAAACACAGAAAAACTAAAAACTAAGCATCAAAGGATCCCCAAGTTCACTCAACTACCCCTAGGCAGAACTAGAAACCACCAAAAAAAAAAAAAAAAGAAGAAAGCTGGTAGCGGCTCTCTATCTTTTATTAAAGATGAATAAAAGAAACTTGATGAGCTCAAATGTGACATGACCCAAACATTTGTGGAATTATCATGCAAAATGAACAATGCCAACTTGGAGGAATCAGAAATATTAGAAGAGCTGACCCAAGTGGCAGGAGTGACAAATTTACTAAAGATATAGAATCCAGAGAAAGGTATCAGAGGGGCTGGTGATTTAATTCAGTGACATCACGCCTGCCTTGCAAGCACAAGTTCAATCCCTGGTACCAGGAAAAAAAAAAAAAAGGTATTAGGGAGAAATACTGGATATAATAAAGTTGTACCATATTCGTACATTGAAGAAATGATCAGTGTGAACACAACATTTCTGAAACCAAGGCTAAAATGATAAATAACCATGAATTACTGAGAAAAGTCTTGAAAAATTTAGAGAGGAATGACAACAAAATTTTTCCAATAACTCCTAGACAACACCACAAAGAACAGACTAAGGCTAATTGAAGTTAGAGACAAACTAGCACATAGCACTCATGGAATAAAAACTTGGTGTACAGAAATCATAATAGATAACTTCCTAAATATGACAAAAGTGTTCATTGTACTAGTGAGGCTTGCAGAGCACAAACCAACTATGAAGAAAAAAATAAGCCCCCTGACACATTACAATTAAAATAACATATGTCTCACAAAAAACACAGAATGCTATCACTGAAATGCAAGAAATCACATATAAAGGTTAGTAGTAAAGCTACAGCAGACTACTCAACACAAACTTTAAAGGATAGAAGAGTAAAGTATTTCAAGCCCTAAATACAAACCATTTTCAACACAGATTAACATTTTCAGAAAAACTTCCTTTTAAGAGATGGAGAAGTAAGGGCATCCATGAAAATGAACAACTCAAGAGATTTGTGAATACTAAAGCAGTACTCCAGAAAATACTCAAGAATATCCTAGACAGATTTTTTTAAAAGCCAAAAACATGTAATCTAGATGTAATAAATACATCAAAAAGACAATTAAAAAAATGAATGGAATCATTAGCAGGAAAAGAAAATAAATTAACATCTCATGGTAATAAGTCTTAGTGATAATAGCCTCAACTCCCAAATTAAAAGACACAGACTAGCAGATTTTATCAAACAAGACTCCAACAGTTTACTGCATTCAAGAAACTTTTCTAATCAAAAATGATATTGATAGACTAAAATTCAAAGAATGGAAAGCAATATGTCATTAATTGTGACCCCCCCCAAATAAGAAGGGTATCAAGTTTACTCTCAAAGTAAGCTTCCAGCTAACACTGATCAGAAGAGACAAAGTTTGACTAGTATATTCTATTTCAAAGATTAATCCACAAGAAAAGACAGGTATAAACACACCATATCCTAGAGCACCTATGTTCCTAAAACAAATACTCCTGGGCATAAATGATCAAATAAAGACTAAAAAAATCATACAGGTTGACCTCAATACCCCACTTTCCAAAAGAGATGCATCATTTAAATGAAATACCAATAAACCAATAATATTCATGATAAAAACCTTACAGAAAATTAGAACAGTCTTTACCTCAATTTGATGAAAGCCATCTATGAAAAACTAACAGCCAATATCATGCTAAGTCATAAAAACAGAGCGCAAAAGCTAGTCTAGGTGACAGAGACATGGCAGGGGATATCACAATCCCCAAGTTGAAGCTATAATACACAGCTACTGTGATAAAAACAGCATGGTACTAGCAAAGAAACAGACTGGAGGACCAGTGGGACAGATTAGAAGATGCAGAAACAACTCCACAAACACTCAGCCACCCTGTTTTTGATAAAGGAGCCAAACACCCTCACTGGAGGAAAGATAGACTCTTGAATAAATGGTGCTGGAAAAATTGGGTCCAAACTTGCCAAAGATTAAAACTAGAACTATCTCTCTCCATGCACTAAAATAAAATAAAAATGAATTAAATATACAAATATTAAAACAGAAACACTAAACCAGGAAGAGAGGTTAGGTGGAACTCTTTTTTTTTTTTTTCTGGTACCAGGAATCAAACTCGGGTCCTCGTGCTTGCAAGGCAGGCCACTGAACCACAGAGCTAAATCCCCGGCCCTGGTGGAACTCTTGAAGACATTTGTATAGGGAAAGGTTTCACAAACCTTAACTAGCACAAAGAATCAACAAGCGGAATCTCTTCCTATTAAAAAGCTCTGCACAATAAGAGAAATGACCAACAGTGTGAAGAGACAAACCACAATGTGAGAAAAAAATTTTCACCAGCTGTTCCTCAGACAAAGTTCTAGTATCTAGACTATATAAAGAATTTTAAAAATTCAGACCTCCCAAATATAAACACCTCATCCAAAAATGGGCATCTGAAAGGAGCAGACACTTCTCAGACAAAGAAATAGAAATAACAAATAAACATGAAAAAATATCCAACATTAATGGTCATTCAAGGAATGCAAATGAAGACAACACTGAGATCCCACCTCACCTGAAAAAGAATGGCTGCTATCAAGAAATCCACCCATAACAAATGGTGGTAGAGCTGTAGGGAAAGAGGAATCCTGCTCCACTGCTGGTGGGAGTATAGACTGGTGCAACCGTTGTGGAAATCAGGAAGGACATACCTCAAAGAACTAGGATTGCAAGTCCCATTTCACCCAGTTATGCCCCTGCTGGGTATCTTCCTCAAAGAATTAAAGAATCATACCACCGTGATATATGTGCACCCATGCTCATGGCGGCACAATTTGTAATAGCTAAATTTGGAAACAGCCCAATTGCCCACCAACTAGAGACAGGGTACAGAAAATGTTTTTTTTTTTTTTCTTTTTAGGAAATGGAGTACTACTCAGCCGTAAAAATGAGAAACTAGACATCTATAGCTAAATGAATGCATATTGAGGCAATATTAAGTGATATAAATAGGACAAACATGTAAATACCAAATAATTTTTCTAGTGTGAGAAACAATGTATAAATAAGGGCTACAGGGTATAATAGTTAATTTGAAATAGGAAGAAAAGGGACAAAGGGTAAGGGAAATGGGTGGAGTAGGGGAAAGGAAAGAAAGGAATGGAATTAACATGAGAAAATGAAAAATAATGGAAACAAAGTATTTATAGATAGAGAGGAGAAGGGTTATTAAAGGGAGGGCAAGGGAATGGGGAAAAAATACGAACCAAGATTTATTATGTAAAGGTACAAATTTCCAATAATGAATGTCATTATATTGTATATATTAAATGTACCAATAAAATTAATTTTAAAAAAGAATCATGATGTATAATGTACATGTACATACTGCTAAAGATAAAAGTAAAGTTCACATATTGTGAGCATGCACTAATAAAATTTTTTAAAAGTAGAAGGAAATAAAAATAAAATAAAAAGTAGAAAAAGCAGATGAAGTATTTAAATTCTTTCTCTCCTTAGCATTTTACAATGAGTAGGTTCTTTTTCTTTCCATGTGACACTATGTCAGAGACACAGAAAATGTATGGATGGGACATATGATTCATGATGAGCAATATACAAACTTATGACTTGTGACCTGATTCAAGTAGGTTAACTAGAGCAATACAGTCATCTCCACCTCTATTAAAGTAAAAACCTACAAGAATACAGAATATCAAGAGTCACGAAAGTAAGTCCAAAGACAACTACTCCAATGTTACCAAAAATCAACACTTCTTTACTCCTTAGACATTCAAACAGTATCCATTAGGTTTCTACTGAGTTCCAGATCCTTTTGCCATGGGGAACTTAGGAGTGTAAATGAAGGAACTTGGGATGTGCTCAACCTGAAACAGGCAAATATAGTTGGCTGTTAGTTTCTAAGATGTAGACTGCAGGGAGAGGACTTAGAAGGGTATTATTCATTAAGCAAAGTCTTGTGGATTTTGTGAAAGATTCTGGTCATCACAGGAAGAAAAGCTCACTGCTTCTGGGCTGTGTTAAATAATTCAATGCCATGACAGCATGCCTGTTCAAAGATGTTCCTTTCTGAAAACAAATTCAAGAAGGATACATGGATGAAAATGAATCCTGTGTGGCAGCTTAGAAAAGAGGGATAATTGGTTATGCAATAATGGAATCAGCATTTAGAATATGTTTGGTGGAGAGAAATTTATAGGACTAGGCAAAATATTATATATGGATGATGAAGAAGTGGGATTCATATACATACAATTGCAGAACAAATAGTGCCAGGACTGAAAATCAGAACTGAATCTATTCTTGAGTGCAGTGAAGAAATAAGTGTCTACATGGGGAAATTTAAATTGCTCCCTAAAGGACAAAAAAAAAAAAAACTATTAAAATGTTTAGAAAAAAACAATATGATTTTAGTGTCTGGTAAATTCTTGATACATATTCCCAATGGTGTCTGTTATAGATGGTACAACTCTAGAAAGTAAGGTATAATCTATGTATCTATCTATGTATCTATCTATGTATCTATGTATCTATGTGTCTATCTATGTTCTATCTATCTATCCTAGGAAAACATATATATATATATAATATACACAATATATTATATATATAAAATATATATATACTTATTAACAAATCTCATGAAATTCTGTTCAACAGAATTTTTGCATACCTGGTAAAATTTGATAACACAGTTGATATGTGTTATTATGTACCAGAAAAATATCATCTGGAACGTATACTCTTTCTTGGTAAGTTCACAAAGGCCTCAAAAATTTGTTATTTTCTGCTTATATTTTTTTTAAATGTGAAAACATATTCATATATTCTCAACATATAGAATTCCACAAATCATCACAGTCACTTGAAGCCCAGGATGTGATGATCTAAAATAAAATGCCATTAGCTCAAAGTTCTTCACAGTAAATTTCTGAAATCAACTAAGAAGTGAGGAGTGGGTGTTAAAAGACTGCTTTTTTGGCCAGCACTAAAGCAGCCACTTCTAAGAAGGACCAGACTATGGGGCTGAGGCTGGTGGGAGTCATTTGAAGGTCACTATGGTGCCACACAGAAATCATAAATCTGAAAAGTGCAGATCTGCTAGTGGCCCTGGAGGCTTTGGGCCATGCCACGGAAACCATCAGCTGATACAGTGCTCACTGCTCTCTGCCTGCTAGCTAACCCCCCATCCTATCCACTCAGCCTGTCCTGAACTCCTTCAGTGGATTTTGCAGGGTTCTGCTATAGGTAGCTGGTCTCCAGTAGCTCTGGGTCTCCACAGGAATTCAGGGATAGCAGCCCCTAGTGTTTGTAGCTGTTTCTTTTAAACCACTTTGTCCACATTAATTGTAATAAGAATCTTAAGTAGATTTACAGGAACTTCTGAGTCCATGTTTCCTGAGAAATAGATCACAAACAGATGCACAGGACTACTGGAGTGAGACTTTATTTTAATAGAGCCTGAAGAGCTGGAGAGGGGAGGACATTGGTAGCCAGGGAGAGGCCTCAGAATAACCTGAAAAGTGTGAGGATAGTGTGTACAGCAGCTGCAGGCCAGTGCTGTCACTGATTCAAGTGAGGTAGGGCTACAGGACAGTCACCTCTGTCAAAGGGGTCATTCGGTGGAGCTGGGAGCCATTAGAGTGACAGTTGTCATGTCTGAAATAGGGTGGTTTTCAGAGGACTAGCTGCACAGAAGTGATCAGTTTCCCAGGGTTTTGGAGCAGTTAGGGATGCTAGTTATGGGTTCAGGTCGCTTCCTGCCTGATCCCATGAACATCTGTGTTGCTCCCCCTCAGGAAAAGGGGTGGCAGCAGCTCTAAAGTGATTAGTGGGGGAAGGGCACCATGACTGTACCACTGTCACAGTTATAGAAGCCAGAAGCTACTAAGTAACCTGAGTGACACTGAGGCAAGTTGTCCCATCCCATACAGAATGAAAGGCAAAGTAAGGCATGGCAGCTGTAGGCCAACCACTCACTCACCTCTCTGGAAGAGGTCAGTTGCTTCTCCCCTGTCTCAGTTAAAGACCTTGTATCCTTCAACAGCCATCAGCTTCTACAGGGGAAAAAAAAAATCCCTTACATTAAATGCTTGCCCGTTTAGTTTCTTAGTGTAGTAAACAGGAAGTCTGTAAATCGTGTATTCTAAAAGAATTGGGTATTTGTTATTTTGTAGAAATTTATAAGAAAAGTGAGCCTGAGATGTACTGTTCTGTGTGCAACTACTGATTTCATGACAAGTATAGTAGATATCTTTCCACATTTGTGTTCAGTTCTGACTTGTTTTCAGAAGTAACACACATGTTACAGAAAGTACGTTTCTTTGGGAAATGAAAAATAATACCCTCAAATGCTATCCATAAGCGGTCTTCTTTTCCTTTAAAAATAACTCAGTGGATTCAACCTTACTTGTTTGTCCAATCCACAGTCAAATTTCAATTTCCCAAGAAAGTTTTTCTAACTCAAACAGACTGGGCTTTTATAATATGATTTCATGGTTTCCTAAATTTACTCATGCAGTTTTAACTATATAATTAGTAGTAGGAAAATTTATTTAATATCTATCTCACTAATTCAAATGCAGCTTCAGGACTTTAGATAGTTTCTGTTTTATTACTGGTAAGTTCTTGCTGCTTAGCAAATGGTTCAAATATATTTGACATTTATCCACTATAGGAATAAATATTATTCATCATTAAAAGGAAACACAGACTCGTTGAAGATTTGGTTTTTGTTGGCTGATTTGACTTTGTTCCTTAGTAAAAATTTAAAAATATTCAATTTGCCACAATGTTTTATAATATATGTGGTAAAATAAAGTACGTATTTAGCAATAAATTGATTTTAGAAAATGTATTTTGATTAGTTTTCAAAATGGCTTAGAGACAAGTGGTTCATAAAAGCAATATATGATTGACTTAAGCTATGAATAAGAGAATACATTCATTAAAATGTTTAACACTATTTGTTGCAAAATGTTGAATCAGACTTTATACTCTGTGCCACCATACTAAACATATCAATTTCATTATCAACCTCATAATTCTTAGATTTTTTAAAACTTGCCCTCATTTGCTTTCACATGAATTATGTTTTTCATTTTAAATTGTGATGTCATCAAAGTCAGAAAGTAAACTTATTTAATCATAAAGTAATATTGAATCAGTTCTCTTATCTTTTACAACTTCTCTCTTCAAATAATGACTATGATTCATTGGCATCAAACTCAGTGCAGCTGAAAAACGCCCTTTGAAAAATTATAATAAAAGTATTTATATTTTTAAGCTCTCTAGGGCAAAATGAATTTTACAAGTATTTAAAATAATACCAGAATCTGTATTTATAAGGTCTTATCATACTTTTTCATCTATCATTTTTAAATACTTTGCTTTTTTAAAAAGTTGAGGCATATTCTGCCACAGTCTTTGCATAAATTTCACTAGACCACAAGGCAGAAAAAAATTCTATTCCTGGCATTCTAAATAATTAATACCCTAGAGTTTTTTCATAGTGCTTGTAATCAACTTAATTACTTACTTGAAATAGTCTCTTTAATGCACTCTTCCCTGCTGAAGAGATAATTTTTAAGCCTCTGAATTAATCTAGCATAGTATTGTTTCAATAGGTGCTCAGTAAATTCTTGATGAATGCTCACTACACACTCATAGATTGGACTTAATTTCTATCATCTATACTATGGAGAAAAAAGTGTATCATCTTCTGTATTTTCATAAGAAACAAATGAGAACAAAATATTTTTCCAGGCTCAACAATTCCCAGGAATATTTTAGTAAATGTCGTTTATCAGGGAGAAGATAACTTTTATTTTGAGGTTCACTTAAAATCTACTATAAATCTTCCACCAAACAAGGTCATTGTGGACTCCTTAAATTTTACAAGTAGTACTTTCTACTTTTGATAGATTTAAATTCTCTTGGAATGAATTACCATATTTTTTAATTGCTCTATCTTGATAGCTATCAGTCCTGTTGAATTTTTCTTTAGATATTCATAGAGTATTCTCTCTACCTCCAATCTATGTAACACCTGATTTTGTTGAAACAATTTGCAGATACTCTTCCCACTCCTGTCTCTTTCTGCCACAATTTTACATTATTGACTACTTGCTATAATTTTATCCATGCCACATCATTGAACCACTTAGTACTCTCCAGTATCAATCCATGTTCCCTCATTGAGTCACTACACATTGCATTTTCTAGGCCCTATCCCACTTTTTGTTTATCTTGAAAACTTCTGTTTGAAGGTCCAGGCAGAACTACATGTCAGTGTCCCCAAAAAATGGAAAATGAAAGTTAAAGCCATATCATGCTGTTGACCAAAATACACAATTTATTAATTGAGTGGTATATATGTGGTCAGAGCACTTTATGACTTTTAAACCCAATACATTTGGTCTGGCATTATATTAACATATTTTCCTATTTTAAGGAATACATTCTAGAAACTTTATAATAACTACACATTATTTTTCCATCTTATATGTTACTGAGAAAACTTCACTTACTTATTTAGGATGCAAATAGAGCCATAGAGTCCACTTAATCACACTGACCTCTTCTGGCCTTCTTAGCTGGGAATCCATTATTTTTCTCCTGAAACTATCTTTGCAAGGAATCATTTAAAAATTACTCAGTCCAAAACATGCAATGATGTTTTCAAATATGAAGCAACATTAAAACTACAGAATAAATCTCAGTGTTGTTTTGTTCATTGCCACCAGGAGTTGCTAATGGTATGGACTGAAAATAATTAAGTGGATGCATGTCTAATATAGCAACTATTTTCTGGCTCCTTAGTCCCAGGTCAGATGGTAAAGTACATGCTCCAGATTTCAGTCTAGGGATTATAATTCATTTTCTTTCACAACTTCATACCTGTTCTCTTAAAAAATTAGCACTACAGAAACATCATGTACAGACAGGGTTCCACTCTTAATCACAGGTTTTGCTAAGAAGCCGCATCACCTCATACACATTTCAGCTTTATGTTGTAACTGGAATTGCCAAGCCAACCTTCTTACTACATAATGTGAGCTCACATACACTATGTTATTCTTGCAAGAGGGATGTTTTTATTTTCTTTCCACATGGAAAGGATAGCTGGGCAAATTTTTCTAACATAAAACTCTCAGAGTAGTTTCTTTTCAGACAGATAAATATCTGAGGCTCTCTGTGCTGTGCTGTTGGAACACATTCCCATTCACCGATTTATTCAGAAATTAGGTATTGAGCACCTCCAGTGTGTCACCAGTTGTAGCTACAACAGTGTGAAAAAGCAAAGGCTCTAATCTCTTGGAGAGTATATTATAGTGACAGAAACCATGAGGTGCACAGATAAACAAATGAATAATTTAAGTAATATCAGGCAGCATGTCCCTTGGCCGGTATGACATCAACACTGATAAATCAGGGTCGAGAGGGGATGAGCTATGGAAAAAGGGCAAAGTGAATCTCAGGCAGGTTTCACATACGATAAAAATCTTCCAAAGGGAACTGGCAGTAAGCCAGTGGAGCTATGATTGAGAGACTTGCTACTCTAAAAGAAGAGAGTTGCAAGTATGGGCAGAGAGGTTGGCTTGAGGTAGAAGAGGCAGGGCTGGGGGAGCCAAATGATAAGCTTTACTTTTGCTAAACGCAATAAAGACATTGGAAAGTTTTAAGTGGGACAGTTCTGTTGCTGTCTTTCCTTTTATGATTATTCTGGCATGTTTTGGAGAAGGAATTGTGCAGGAGATACAATGGAACTAGGAGGAATAATTAGGAAGTGATTACAGTAATCCAAGCAAAGATACTGAGTTTTAGAAACTGCAAGGAAAGAGAATATTTGGACAGAAGTCGTAAATACCAGGAAAGGAGTTAAAGCTCTGATAACGAGTAGCTTAAGTAAAGTAAAATAATATATTACTAGAATGAATAAATAAATGGGAAGTTCAACAGAGAAATTATATAATTGTAAAATATGAACCCAGCTCAAAAGTATTGTCACATCTCTGAAATCTAACTCACAAAATTTATAAGCACCATGAATTAAAGAGATTTCATTCATATGTTTACATTCTTTATCTGTTAAAAGAGAATCCAATTACTGTTAATAATTCATTAATGCATCCTATCACTCACCTATATCTTGTATTTCCAACCAAATAAAAAGTCATGGGGTTTCATGGTACTTGACATAAGTGTTATTGCTCTTGATTTTATATAACTTAGACACTCACCTGTAACAACTTACACCATATATTTACTGTGCTTGCAGTAGTGAGAATTTTTGATGATACACTCTGACCACTACTCGGGATGTCAGGGAGCTATGTCTCCATAAAATACGGTCCTTTTAAATCATTACATAACTTGAAATAATTATCAAACTTCTTTTATAAAAGTCAAGGATAAAATTATCATGGACGCCTGAATATTTTCTTGAAGTACCATAAAGATTTCTAAAAGTATCAAAAATATTTTTTATTTGGAATTTTTTATTTATTAATTTTATTGGCACTTTTAGGTATACAATATGCTGACACTCATCACTGGCAATTTGTACTTCTACATGATATATGTTAATTCTTATTTTTCCCTATTCCCCTGATCTCCCTTCAATGCTTCCCCCCCCAGTGAAAAAGACTTTGTATCTGTTTTTTCACTTTCTCATATTTATTTCTTTCCCTTCTTATTCTTCCTCTACCCCTCCCACTTCCCCTTCACCATTGGACATTTTCATCTATTTCACATTGCTTATAATAAAACTTGATCTTTTTTTACACTTTCAGTTCCTCACACCAGAGAAACTATTCAGATTTTACACATGTGTGTAATGTTTATTTCACTTAAAAATATGGCATTAATGTGCATTAATTTTTAAATAAATGTCTCTAGTTTCTCATTGCTTATGGCATATTTTGGAATATGGCAGATTTGGAATTTGGAAAATATGGTATATTTTCTATATTTTTTTATGAGTAGTACTTCACTATAAAAAAGAAACATACCCCCACATACACAGATTTTTGTCATACAATCTCCAGTTGATAAGCAACTGGACTGTTTCCGAGTTTTAGCTACTATAAACTGTGCTGCTATGAATATATCTGCACATATATTGCTGTGGTATGATTCTCTTAATTCTTTTTGGGAAGATAGCCATCAGGGGAATAGCTAGGTCAGATAAGACCTCTAAACCTAGTTCTTTGAAGTATCTCTACAGTGATTTCCACAGTGGTTGCACCAGTCTACATTCCCAGCAACAGTGGAACAGGGTTTCTTTTTCCCTACAGCCTTTGCCAGCATTTGTTATTGGTTGATTTCTTGGTAGCAACCTTTCTTTCTGGAATAAGGTGGAATCTCATTTCTGTTTTTATGTGCATCTTTCAAATGACCAGTGATGTTTTACATTTTTCTTCATATTTTTATGTGCTATTTCTACTTGATTGTCTGAGAAATATCTGTTCATTTCAGATGCCCATTTTTGATTGGATCTTTAAATTTGGAGAGTCTGATTTTTTAAAGTTCTTTATTCTATATAGTGGACTTTTGTCTAAGGAACAATTATTTCCCATTCTGTGGCTTGTCTCTTCTAGTTGTTGGTGGTTTCTCTTGCTGTGCAGAATCTTTTTAATAAGTAGAGATCATACTGTTGATTCTTTGTGCTAGTTCAGGTTAATGAAGTATTTTTCTATACTAATGTGTTCAAGATTTCCTCCTAACTTTTCTTCCAACTGGTTTAGTGTTTCTGTTTTAATTTCTATCTTTAATCCATTTTAATTTAATTTCAGTGCACGTTGAGACATATAATTATAGTTTTAATCTTTGACAAGTTGGAACACAATTTTTCCAGCACCATTTATTCAAGAGGCTATCTTTCCTTCCGTGAAGGTGTTTGGCTCATTTATCAAAGATGAGGTGGCTGAGTGTGTCTGGAGTTATTTCTGTATCTTCTAATCTGCTCCACTGATCCTAAGGTCTGTTTCTTTGCCAGTACCATGCTGTTTTTATCACAGAAACTTTGTAGTACGGTTTTAAGTTGGGGACTGTGATACCCCCATCTTGTCTTTTTTTTTTTACTAGACTTGCTTTTTCTATACTGGTTCTCTTCTTGTTCCAAATGAATGTTTGCATCATCTTAAGGTCTGTGAAATATACTGTTGAAGTTTCAATTATAACTGCATTAAATGTATATAGCCATTTTCACTATGTTGATTCTTCCTACCTATGTACAAGGATATCTTTCCATTTTCTCATATCCTTTTCAATATGTTTGTTCAGAGTGTTATAGTTTCCAGAGTAGAGGTCTTTGTTTCCTTTCATTAAGTTGATTCCTAGGTATCTCATTTTTTGCATGCTATTGTGAAAAGAGCTGTTCCTCCCATTTCTTTCAGTTGTTTTTGTGTAGAAAGCTATTGATTTCTGTTGGTTTGCCTTGTCTCCAGGTATTGTACTGAATTTAGTTAAGTTTAGAAGAAATTTCGTGGAGTTATTGGGGTCTTCTATATAGATTATCATGTCATATGTTAAAAATAACAATTTAAAATTCATTTCCTATTATTTTTTCTATTATTTTTTTCTCTTCTCTAATTGCTCTATGTTTCCAAAATTATATTGAACAGCAGTGGTAACAGTGCATATCCTTGTCTTTGCCCTGATTTTTGTGTGAAGGATTTCAGTTTTTGACCATTGAGTATGATGTTAGCTTTTGGTTTTTCATAGATGGCTTTTATCAGATTAAGATAGAGAACATCTATTCCAGTTTCCTGTAGGATTATTATCATGAAGTCATGTTGGATTTTGTTGAATGCTTTTTCTGCATCTATTGGGATGATCATATTGTTTTTGTCCATGAATGTTAATACAGTGTATTACATTTATGGATTTACATATGTTGAAGTGTTCCTGAATCCCTGAGATGAATCCCAGTTGGCCAGGGTGTATGATCCTCTTGATGATCTTTTGCATTCTGTTTGGCACTATTTTATTAAGAATTTTTGCATTTATGTTCATTCGTGAGATCGGTGTATAATTCTCTTTTTTGGTTGGGTCTTTCTCTGCTTTGGAGATCAAGGTGATGCTTGCTTCCAGGAATTAATTTAGTAATATTACTTCCCTTTCAATTTCATTGAAGAGTTCAAACAGCAGTTGCAATAGTTCTCTAAATGTCTTGTACAGTTCAGCAGTGAAGCCATCAGCTGCTAGTTTTTCTTGGTAAGTTTTTAATTGTTTTCAACTTCATTGATTTATATTGGACTGTTTAGAATTTTTAGGTCATATTAATTCAACTTTGGTAATTCATGTTTATCTAGAAATTTGTCCATTTTTTCTGTTTTCCAACTTACTGATGTATATGTTCTTAAAGTAGGTATTGACGATCCTCTGCATTTCTTCTGGGTCTCTTGTAATTTCACCCTTTTCATTACCAATTGCATCAATTTTCTTTCCTTTTTTGATAAAGTTGTCTAAGGGTTTGTCAATTTTGTTTATTCTTTCAAAGAGCCAACTCTTAGCTTCATTAATTTTTTTATATCATTCTCATAGTCTCCATTGCACTAATTTCTGCTCTGATCTCTACAATTTCCTCTCTTCTATGATCTTTGGGTTTCTTCTGCTCTTCTTTTTCTAGAAACTTGAGGTTCAGAACTAGGTTTTTCATTTGAGTTTGCTCTGTTTTCCTAATATGATTATTCTCTGCTATGAATTTCTGTCATAAGACTGCTGTCATTGTGTCCCATAGATTCCAATATGTTGTATTGGCATTGTCATTTAGCTGTAGAAATTGTCTTATTTCTTCTTTAATTTTCTCTGCGACACATTGGTTATTTATAAGTGTGATGTTCAATTTCCATATATTCATAAAATTCTTGAAGTTTCTTTTGCTATTGATGTCCAATTTCATTACACTATGGTTTGATAATTTACAGGGAATACCTTCAAATCACATGTTCTATGAGAAAGTATGTTATCTATTTTGGAGAACAATCTGTGTGCAGCCAAAAAGAATGTATTCTGAATCTTGGGTGGAATTCTCATTTAACATCTGTGAAATCCATTTGTTCAAGACTTGTTGAGTATTTCATTTTTTAAATTTTTTGTCTAGTTGATTTATCTACTGTGACAGAGGGGTACTGTGGTCCCACACTAATATTGTATTAGTGATTATTTAGGGCTGGGATTTAGCTCAGCAGTTCTGCTGCCTGCCTTGTAAGTGCAAGGACCTGAATTCGATCCCTGGTACCAAAAAAAAAAGTATTAGTGATTATTTGACATTTCATATCTGTTAGTATTTGTATTTCATAGTTGTACAGTTGGGTGCTGTTGTGTTTGGAGCATATATATTTATGATTGCCATCTCTTCCTCTTGGATTGTCCCCTTTACAACAATGTAGTGTCCTTTTTTCCTCTGTCTTAATTTATGTTGGTTTGAAATCCATTTGATCTGGAAATAGGATAGCTACTCCTGCTTTGCGGGGAGGGTTCCTGTCACATAGAGTATTGTTTTGCCCTTTAACTTTCCATCTATGTATTTCATTTTGAAATAAGTGTGTTTCTTATATGCCACAAATTGTTGGCTCCTGTTTATTGATCCACTCTGCCAATCTATTTATTTTGATTGGTGAACTGGGACCATTAACATTGATGGTAATAACTGATCTATTTATCTGTTGACTTATCCTTGTCATTACCTTTTCTTTTAGTTGGATTCTTCTCCTTTGCCTTTAATTTCCTGTTTTGCTTGATGGATTCATTTTGCTGGTCTTCCTGGAGTGGTTATGTTCATTGTCTTTTCCTAGGATATTGTTTAAAAATTTTTCGAGTGCTAGTTTTGTATTCATGAATTTACTCAGGTGCTCTTTGTTAGGAAAATATTTCATTTCTCCATCAATTTTGAAAGAGTTGTACAGAGTACATCAATCTGGACTGGAGGTTGTTTTAGGAATTGAAATACATCATTTCAAGCTGTTCTTACCTTGAAAATTTGTATTGAAAAGTCTACTGTGATTCTGATAGGCTTTCCTTTGTATGTGATTTGTTTCTTTTCTCTAACTTCTTGTAGGATTTTGTTCTTCTATTGGGTTTCTTGAATGTTAACTATGATATGTCTATCTGTTTTTTTTTTATCATGACTAATTGGAGTTCTATATCCCTCACTTATTTGTATGTCAAGATCTTTTCCCCAATTTGGGAAATTTTAGGCCAATTATTTCAGTTTTTTGTGCAGTTTGCAATCATTCCTGTTTCTTCATTGACTCCAAGCTGTCTTATGTTATTCTTCTTTGCATCGTATAGCAGGTGCTAGATTGATTTCTCATGGGCCCTTACTATTATTAAGAATTTTTTTCTTTTCCTGATCACTAATTGCAATCCTGTCTTCTATATCTGAAATTCTATCTTCACATTGACTCCTTCTGCTGTGTAAATTTCAATGGAGTTTTTAATATCCTAGATATCTTTTGTATCTGCTTTATGGATTCCATTTATTTTCTATGCTGAAATTCCATCATGTTCCTCAGGTCCTCTATTTTTTGTCTATCTGCTCAGAATTAATAATCATATCTTTCACTATGGACACAATCTCTGCTGATATCTGAGATATTATTTCTGATTTCATTTTTCCAGGTCCTCTTTCATTGCCAGTTCAGGGAGTAAGGTGGTTGAGTGTCAGATTGTTTCATCTCATTGCCTTTTGGGGTTGCCTTAGGTTACCTGGAAGTCTGGTTTTGAGACGTTACCTATGCTGAGGCAACTTTTTGCTCACCCAGTGAGCTTCAATTCTCAACAAGTCTCAGAGTGGCTTTCTCTCTGCTGCTCACAATGCACTCATTCTTGGGTTCAGTATGGTGGCTTTGTGCATCCCTGGGCTGACCTGTTGTCTGGAAAGGCTTCTGGCTGGGTCCTGTGCAGCTGCATAGCTGTTGTTATTGAGGGCCTTTGACTGGGGGCTGTGCACCCAAGTCACTGGTGTCTAACTGGATCTCTCACTGGGATTTGTGTGCACTTACCAATGCTATCTGGGCAGGCTTCTAGCTATTGCTTGAGTACCTGTGTAGCTCTTTTCCAGGAAGGCCTTTGGCTGGGGCCTGCATGGAAATGTTTTTGTTGCTGTTGTTGTTTATTTGTGTGTTTGTTTTTTGGTACCAGGGAGTGAACTCAGGACCTTGCACTTGAGAGGCAGGCAGCAGAACCACTGAGCTAAATTTCCAGCCCAGAAATGTTTTAACTTGATAAAATGATATTCATTGCATGTTAGTTTGTACATGAAGTTTTAATTTTACTATTTAGTTTATTCATCAATAAATGTTTTGGATCAGTTATGGTTCACTATAGGAATAAAGTTATTATAAAATATATGCAAAATATTTACACAGAAGTATAACAGTGGCTGTGTGCTGTCAGATGTGAAAATGTGCAAAAAGGCTGTCTGCCAGCTGGAGATGTGAAGAATCCAGTCAGAAGTCAAAGGCTTGGAACTCAATTTAGAGACCTGTGCAAGTCTACATCAGGAGGCTGAAGGGTCTGAACTGCAAGGCTATAAATTTTCCCAGAAATGTTTAAGAATTTTCAGTGGAAATCTGGAGATAAACTCCCAAAAGTGATGTTGAAAACTGAAGATCCACCAAAGCACCAGAAATGAGACTTCTTCCATCTCTTTTCCTTTTTATTTCACACAGGCTACAGGCCTACTGATTGGTGCTACATACACCCAGAATGGATCTTCCGCCTTCAGTGAGACAGTCACCTAAACATGCAAGATTGGTGCCAAATCAGTCTGCTAGGGATTACTTAGTCAAGTTGACACCATAGTGAAGTAATACAGGTTTTGTTAAAGATAAAACTCATCACACACACACACACACACACACACACACACACACACACACTCAAGTAAGGAAAACAAGTGATAATCCTCATGCCTATGACAAATCTTGTGCAATTTATAGTTTAAAAAAAGGAAGATGTCAGGGAAAAGCTAACATTGGCTTCATGGCAAGGAAGTTGACTTCATTATACATTTAAAATTTAGAATTCCGGGTGGCTTCATCTATAATTTGATCTTTTTCCTTCTATTAAATTCCCTGAAGGTTCTTCATTTCCCGATAGTTTTTGCTACATTCATTGTTTAATTCATCAAATGTTTACGGAGTATCTTCTTCAATCAGGCATGGTGAAAGACTCCCTAAATTGAATTTTTCAGTGATCATAATGATGATAACAAAAATTTGACTTTCATGAGAGTGACATTTTAACTTAGGGATTCTGATGATTTCTAGTGTTAGAGGACAATGCATGTTATGTACAAAATAAAGCGAGGAAGGTAATAGGAAGCATTAGGCTGGGGGTAAGTTAATTTTAATAGAATATCATAAAATGTATCTCTAATATGAAATTTGAACAAAAATATGCTATATGTCAAAGAGTCCTTATTTTTTTAATAAAAATATTAAGAGAATCATTCTAGGTTAAAAAAACCCTGAAAGTTCAAGGGTTCTAAGATGAAATTTTATGGATGTGTTAGAATCATAGGAATTCATTGTGGTTAGACCAGAGAAAGCTATTAGAGAAAGTTGTAAGAAATGTTGGCAGATATGGGGACAGATGTTATAGGGCTTTAGAAACTATTACAAACTATGGTTTGATTTTTTAGGAACATGAGAAGATATGCAACATTTCTAGGAAAAGGATATAAAGTAACTTATTTTTTATAGTTTTATGTTGAGTCTTGTGTAGAGAGTAGACATTTTGGCCTCATGCAAAGAAACAGAACAGTTCTGGGTCAACTGGAACAATTCAGTCCAGATAACATGGTTCCTTGGGTATGAAGGCAAGAATTAAAACTAACAAGTTTTCCTCTATACTGAGTATAAAATGTAGATAAATGTAAAGAATACGATGAGAGGGGAAGAGAAAGTTAAAAAAAGATGTGAAATGTATTTGGCCAATTCCCCATGATGAATGCATGTAGTATGTACCACAAACACAAACTACTAAAATGTAAAACAAAATGAAACATTTCAGTAAAAAGATTAGAATAACCATTAATTGAGATAGAAAAATTTGTGACAATAGCAGGTTTGTGTAGAAAAGTGTTTGTTTTTGTACATAGATAAATCTATACAGTATTGCAACTAAAGGCTCAGCTTTGATTGTATTAGTTTTAAAAGTTAGAGAACATAAAGTTTTTGAAGAGGGGAAAACCAGAAAAATACCACCCTGCAAAACTACAGGAAAGAGTCAACCATATAAATGTTGCTACTGGGAGAGGGGTGGTAAAAGAAGACAAGAATTAAAATTTATTCATTGGATTTAGCTGCTTGTAGATCATTGATACCTTTTGTAAGGTCATTTTTATAGACAAATAAATGTAAAATATTAATTGGATTGGATCCTGGTCAGAGTGGTATGATATGAATAGTAAATTCTTCAAAATTTTTGCTGTATACAGGAGTCTACAAAGAAAAAAAAGTAATTGCTAGATGGAGATACTGAGGCAAGATTTTCTTTTTTCTGGTACTGGCGATTGGACTCAGGGACTTCACATTGTGGTACCTGATGTACATCCCCAGAACATTTTATTCTTATTTTGTTACAGAATCTCACAAAGTTAGTAAGATGCTCAGACTGAGTTCAAACTTGAGTTGTTCCTGTATCAGCTTCCCCAGGTCTTGGAATTATAGGTGTGAACAACTGCACCTGGCCTAATTTCTTTTTACTAGTTTTAAAAGTGATAGTAGAAATAAGAGAATATTTACATGGTAAAAACATGATGATGTTAGAGGAAAAGGGGAGAAGGAAAAGATTTATTTGGTAATTGCAGATAGATCAGAGTGCCCAACAGGTAAATCCACCCTGTAAGCAGAAACATATGCAGTTTATCCAGAGTACAAGGAATAAGGCAAAGCTTAGAACCAATAATGCTCCTCTGAACCAAAGCAAAACAAAACACACAAACAAAAAGCCAACAATAATGAAAACATCTTTTCCACTAATTTGCAAGGGTGACAGATTCAAAACAATAGCTCATCTCTGCTCTACATGATACCTGTGAAGGCAAACTATCCAAAATGACTGTCCTTTCTTCCTGAATATCTGTTGAGGTGCCTTGAACTTTTTTCTACACAATCTCTCACACAGGTGGTGTGATATTCAGTGAAATGTAGTGCTTTCATGTTAGTTACAATTTTCATATAGTGGCTAAATTGATCCAAGGAAAGTAAAAGTTTTCATATTCTTAGAACATTCTCTCCTACATGTGCTGTATTTGTTAAAGCTATTACCCCACCATCCCAAATACACAGAAAAAAGAAAACAGAATACACATTGATGAAGGAGTAGCAAAGCAATATTGTAACAAAACAAATGGCATAGTAGGCATTGTGGCTGTCTTTGGAAATAGGATCTATCTCATTCTGGAAAATTTATAATTATTTAAATAAGGTAATAGGAAAATATTATGTAATTAGAATAATACTCAAAAAAGAACATGAGGTTGTTAGTTTAATATTTTGTACATAACATTTATCACTTCCTCAGGTGGCTTATCAAAATTCTCACAACTTCAAAGTAGAGAATTACTTATATTTAGGAGAAACAAAAACAGTCAGGATACAGAAACTACAGTTTTTAAAGTTAGTTTTACTTGCTACTTCATATGACTACAAATTTTACATTTGAAAAAAATCGCAACATACTATTTGCATTATAAAGTAGACATTCAAATATTATAATTATTTCAAAGCACTTTATAATGCATTACCTTCCACATAAAGCAAAAATAATTTTAATTATTGAAAGTAAATGACTGCATAGGAAAAGACATCAAACAAAACCTATCAATACATTAGTTTAGAAATTGGAAGAATTATGACATTTAAATCATGTCTTCCACAGTTTGGCAATGTGTTCAAATTGCATAAAGTAGGGAAAACCAGTATATAATTACAAAAATCTTCTTCATGGCTGAATAGTACTCCATTTTATAGAAAAACCACATCTTCTTTATCCAGTCTTCAACTGATGGGCGATTGGGCTGTTTCCAAGTTTTAGCTATTAAAAACTGTGCTGCTATAAACATGAGTATTCATATATCACTGTCATATGATTCTTTCAATTCTTTTGGGAAGATACCCAGCAGAGCAATAGCTGGGTCAAATGAAATCTCAAGCCCTGGATCTTTGAGGTATCTCCATATTGATTTCCACAGTGGTTGCACCAGTCTGCACTCCCACCAGCAATGAAGAAGTTTTCCTTTCTCCCACTGCCTTGCCAACATTTATTATTTGTTGATTTCTTGATAGCAGCCATTCTTTCTGGTGTGAGGTGGAATCTCGGTGTTGTTTTAATATGCGACTCTTGGATGTATAACTGACAATGTGAAATAGGAAGAAAAGGGCTAAAATTTTAGGGGAACTGGGAAGGGTGGGGAAAGGCAATAAGGGAAAACAAAAATACTGGAAAAGGAAAAATGGAAACAAAGTCTTTATAAATAGGGGAGGGGGAAGGGGGTGAAGGGAGGCCAGGGTTATGGGGAAAAATGTGAACCAAGATCCGTCATGTAAAAGTACAAGATCCCAATGATAAATGTAACTGAGCTGTATACCTAAAATGTACCATAAACTCAATGAAAAAAAAAATCTTCATGTAAAACAACATACATTACACACATGGGTTAGGAAACTCTCTAATAGTTATCCAGTTTTAGTATCTTTGATCTAACATGATTAATTGTACATTTTTGGGTAAATCAAACCACAATGAGATTTTTAAAGTTACTTTTCTAAAAGAGCAAACAAATTTTTAAATTTACATACTATGCTAAGATTTCTAGTATGATCAGAGAATTACCTTAGGCACTGTCTTAGTCAGTTTGCCAGGCACTGAGACACATGCCCAACACATACAATTTAAAATAGGAGGAGTTTATTTTAGTTGTTTCCCACTAGCTGGTTGGCTCAGGCCAAGACAGAAAGAGCAGGGGGAAGGGCCTACCTCAGAGGAAAGCTACTCAAATTATGGTGGTTAGGAGGCAGCGAGAAAGGCGGGAGTAGCCAGGGAAGGAGGTGTGCCCTTTCCAGTGACACCCCAGTGGCCCACCCTTCGGACAGTTCTGAACCCCTCATGGCAAATTCGGCTAAGAACTCTTCAGAGACATGCTAATGAGGACATCAGGTCGGGACCTCAATGGCCAAATCACTGTCCAGAATCATCAGTATTGAGGAATACATCAGGATATATAAAGCTCAAAAGACATTAAAATCATGGATAGTGTTTATGTGTTAGCTTTATATTTCAGAATACAAAGTTATACAAACATAAGGAGTATTTGTTAAAATATTTGTAAATCAGACATCCATGTGTTATGGTGGGATGCTGTATGCAGATTATCAGAAGGCTGAAATGAACATATCAGTTGATCTTTGAGCCTCTGTGCAGGTTCTGTGGAAATATCCACTTGCAAGCTCATTTCTGTGAAGAATTTGTCACCCTCTGCTCACTCAGTCCTCCAGTTATTGAAAGTGTGCCAGATCCCTCCCAGGCTTCCAATCTCCGGCTTCTGCAGCAAGCCTGAGAAAATCCTTTGTCTCTAAAGGACTGGTGAGATTATGTCCCTCATAGCCTTTGTACCTAAAGCTTACCTGTTCCATGTAATAGGAGTTTACTGTCACTTTCCTGGATATTTACATGAAAAATACATTGGGGTAGAAACTTTTCAGAAACATATGAAGAATTTCAACTGCCCGATGTACAATGAGGATTTCTCACAGTTTTAAAATGACTTTTGCAGCTTTTTTTAAACTAAAAGAGTAAATAAAGCATGGGAATTGTTTTCCTGAAATGATTATTTCCAAAACTGTAATCGTATTCCCTTTAATTTTTTATTATCATTTTATTGTGGTGAGCACTCTTGATATGAGATATATCTTCTCAATCAACTTTTCAATATACAATGCAAAATTGACTATAGGCACGGTGCCATACAGCAGATACATGAAATTTATTTATCTTGTATGACTGAACCTTATAATCATTGGAAAATAACTTGTCATTTCCTCCTCTTCCTGAACCTTGATAAATGCCATTTTTCCCTCTGCTTGTGATAGTTTGCTATTTTCGAACTTGATTTTATGATAAGTGAAATAAGCAAGCCACAGAAGGACAAATCCTACATGACTTCTCTTATGTAATGCAACAGCATTGCTAATGTGAAGAAATCCTTTCATTGCAACCTGAGAAGTGAGTAACAAAGGTTTTAACAGAAGTTTCTTTTTAACGCTTGGTTCATGTATTTTAGATTTTCTGACAGATGATTTTTTAATCTCTGTAAAATTTTTCAAAGTTAATTTTTAGTCAAAGTTCAGGATGGAGATTCCACAATAGAGAATTCCCAAATCCAATTTTCAGTCTAGTTTTCTGTAGGGTTGGGCATAAAGGAAAACCCAGGTTAGTAAAAAGTGGATGACTATCATTATTTTTACCAGCCTTGCATCAAATTTCTTACTGCAGTAACATTTTCATACAACTTATTGTAAGCTCACCCTATATTACACAGGTAAATGGTCCCTTTTTTACCTCTGCATTTTTTAATTTAGTGAATTATATATGCTACAAATGAAAGAAGTATAAGATAATATTAATCATAAAAGATCACTTTCACCATATTATGAGTGCTTGAAGAGCAAAGTTAAATAAATTAGAGGATACAATTGGATCTTTTAACAGTAAATTAAAAGAGTTATGCATTATAATTTTGTGAAGTGGGTAAAGTAAAATGTTGATTGAAGCGACTACAAAAAATGTTTCACCTGAGTAGAAAGGAATTATAGATAAATATTGAATTCTGTCTCAGAAGTTCCCAAACTAACCTGTGAGCGAAATCTAGCTACTGTTCTTTTAATGTGCCCAAAAGTGAGAATGTTTTCATGTACTAAAATATGAACTATAAACACACATATACACAAACAAAGTAACAACAATATAATAACAGTTTCACCAGAACAGTTCCTAATTTTACTTAGCTCTTGACCACCTAAAATTCTAAAATTTAATTTCTGGCTTTTTATGGAAAAATTTGGCCAGCCCTTTAGATAGATAGATGTATAGACAGATAGATGAATAGATAGATTTAACAATTATGATATTACTGTATATTAATATATAAGTTACATAAATGACAAAGATATAAATGAAGAGAGAAGATGAATGGACCTTGTGGCACTAGATTAGGACACATTTCCAAAATGAAATCATGTTTATTTTCATAGAGCCAAATTACAAATCATGAGATATTGATGGAATGATAAATGATAGATGGAAATAGCTATATACAGAGAGATGGAGATCAATGTAATTGTGTGTGTGTGTGCACTTTATTTCATGCTTAAATATTTGCTTGCTCTGACAAATGAGAGCCTAGAAGTATTAGAAGCCCACTAATAATGAACATACCCAATGCCTAGATCTTAATTTCCAAATAGCATACTACTAATGTGAGAAAATGAAAAAATGGAATTAAAGTGTTTGTAAATGGGGAAGGGAGGAAGGGGTGAAGGGAGGGTATGGACAAGGGGAAAAAATGAGAACCAAGACCTGTCATGTAAAGGTACAAGGTCCCAGTAGTGAATGTAACTGTACTGTATACCTAAAATGTACCAATAAACAATAAAAAATAAATACATAAATAAACAAATAGCATACTCCATTAAAGTGAAGTTTTGCAATAAGAAAAAGATAAGATGAGACTCAAACATCTTATAACAACAGAAAATAAGTCCACGTTGACAAGGTAAATAATAAAAATGATATAAAATACATCAAGTAGTTCCATGAGCCAACATGAATGATTCTTACTGGTCAGGTGTGGAGAAATTTGAGCAACAAAATAAATAAGAATACTACGACATAATAACTTAAAAGATTATCATGTATATGAGTTTAAATTTACATAAACTATTGAACATAAATGGAGAAAATGGTCAATGATCCAAAATGAATTCAACACCATCTATTCTGATATGCTCCTCTTGCAGGAGTTGGCATATGATGTCTGTCCCTACACACTCTGGCCCCTGTGTCAATTATGGGATGGGCACAATCCAAAGAGTGCAGTGTGGAAAGGGAAAGGGTACCAACTTCTTTACACTAGAAAGTGCTGGTAAATAATACTTTCACTGAGAGACCAAGGAATGTCTTTGTTAATAAGACATGTTGGAATCACATGGGCAGTACTTGCCAATGTGATGAAAAGAAGATTGTTACTTCCAAACCTTTCACCCTAGTTGCATCACAAAAAAAGATTAGACAAATTCTACTGAGGAATTTCCTGCAAAATACTTAACTAGTACTCTTCAAAACTGTCAAGATCATAAAAGCAAAGAACTCTAAGAAACTGTCATAGATTGAAGAGATTAATGAAAATTTGTAACATATTGTGCACAGAGCTCAATAAAAGAGAAAGGACACTGATGGGAAGATTGCTGAAATTTAAATCATTTGTAGTTGAGTATTGTAAAAATAATAATATCTTATCTTTGATAGATGCACAATCTTTAAGCAAGATATTTGTATCAGAAGAAGCGGATGAAAGCCTAGGAAAATTCCATTTAGAATGCCTCATTTCTATAAATCTAAAACTATTTCAAAATAAAATGCATATGAGATTAGAATAAGTAAGAAATTTTATCTCATTTCTCTTAGTTTGATATATTCTCACATATCTTCCAATATGATCTATAATTTGAGTATGAATGCAATTTTTCAGAGGTAGCATCTCTTGTATTCTAAGAATAGTGGCATTCTTAATTAACAAAGACAAAAATATGGAATCAAAACAGTGTCTTTTTTTTAAAGAGTGAAATAACATTTTCTTAACGACGTATGTGATATAATGTTTTGTGCTTGCAAATATTCCTATGCCATTTAGCGCACTGAACTATAGGTACAAGCTATTGACTCCCTTAATGTTTTTTTCTTCAATTGAAGGTTTAAAAAATAAAATAAATGTCTTGCTAATGCAAGACTTACATTTCACAGTGGTTCAACGAGAGGGCATTTCCACATCACAGATTGTGACAGAAGAAAATGTGTTTTGTACCCAAAACCATGTTACACACTTTGAAATGTTCAAAACATTATTTCAGATAAACTCTTCAACCTTATCCAGATGTGATATGCCACAGCTTCAACCCTGAACAGAAAACATCCTGAGAACATGATTTCTTAGGAGCTTTCTAGAACTGTAAGTTTTACCACCAGTGATGCTTGAAAATAAAATAAATTTACATGTGAAAGTCATTATTTCCAGGAGTAATATGTGGGGTAGATCTTTCCTGTACTCAAGGACTCAAGACCCTCTTTTGATTATATTACCTCTGTTACCCGTATCCCTGATTAAAGTTCAAAACTCGGACAAAACAAGAACCAAAGTGGCTAAGAAATGCTATTTATTCTTACTTTCTATTTTTCCCAATTCCTTGTCAGTAATAAGGCATGTAAGAACACGTTAACAGCAAAATGACTTAACTTTATAAAAGTTGACAGCTTTTGCTTCTCCTGGAGACATGCTGCTATAACTGCCTCCGTTCATGAACACTTTTTAAATTTATTTATTTTGCAAACAACTTGGTTTGCAAACAGCATAATTTGGCAAATTGTGTGTGTGTGTGTGTGTGTGTGTTTAGTTTATTGTTACATTTTAGGTATACAAACACTGCAACAGGTGACAAACACAACCGCACCCATCTTTCCCACACAAATACAAAGATGGCCGTCTTTTCCAAAACAAATTAAGTTCATGAACCGACGTACCACTGTTCTTTGTAATATTTTGAATTCTGTTTCTTCACACTTTACAATTATGTCTAATTTCTCACACTAAGAAGTTTTTTTCAAAGAGTAAAACTTTAGTCAGGTTTGTAACTTTCAACCTAGGTTGAACATAATTACAGATATAAATGTGAAAGTCCATCTTATACTGTGATGCAACCCATTTTCCACTATTTCGAACACAATTTCTGACTTTTCATGTTTCCTATATTCTCCTGCCTGCTCTCTGCATTTTTTCTCAAGAAATATGTTTAAATTCTTCTTCCCCTACCAAATGTATTGAAATCCTCCTCCCAATGTGGTGAGAACGTCTAAGAAGGATAGATCCATTAGAAAGAGCTGCTATGATTGAGCTAATTCCTTTATGAAAGAGGCGCTGAAGAGCTACCTTGTTCCTTCCACCCTTGGAAAACATAGCCAGAAGTATGGTCTAGGGGTCAGTGGCCTTCACTTGACATTTTTTGTTGTCTTTACCTTGGACTTTCCAGTTTTCAGAACTGTGAAAAAAAAGTTTTGTGGTTTATAAGCTGTACAGTCCCTGGTATTTTGTCGTAGCAATTTAAATGGAATAAGATAAAAATTCCACTTAAAGAAGTTTTCTTAGCTTTCCTTAGGCCTAGATCTCTCTGCAATTGTGTCATTTTTTTTTAATTTATCTATTTTCACTTGTATGATCTCCACAGTTTCTAGTAGACATAATTTCTCTAATTAGTGATCTGGCTGTATTTAATTTTTATACTTACCATAATACTTTTTTAAGTTTACTACATTAAGGATACCAACTCCTGGGCTGGGGATTTAGCTCAGTGGTTCTGCCATTTGCCTCACGAATGCAAGGACCCAAGTTCAATCCTGGTACAAAAATAAAAATAAAAGAATACCAACTCCTACCTTATAGTAATCACTATATGGTCAAATAAAAGTTAAAGATACCTACTAAGATTTAAATTTTTGTGGTTATGTTATTAACATTTCTTAATTTCATAATATCTTTGTCATCACAGTTTTTTATCTTTTATTCTATAACTTACTGATTTCAAAATTTTCAGAAAAATATAAAATACTTTATGCTGTTCATCAGCTGTTAACCAATATGTTAGAATAACTCATCTTACTCCAGAAAGAATAGCTAACATCAAGATATAAAATAATAATAAATTCTACAGAAAAAAGTCATACTGAAAATGTTGAATTTAATGTCACGAATTTGAGGAACAAATATAAGAACTAAAATTAAAACAGCACTTTCCAATGCGGACCTCAAAGAATATTCTGTAGAAAATATATATAAGATGAGCACTATACCAATTTTTCAAGGAAGGAAAGGCATAAATTTGAGTTTGAGGCTGACAAAGTAATCATAAAATTTGGGGCTTAGTGTTTACCTAGCAAGAAGAGAGACACAAGAAGATGTGCGGGTGCTCTGGGTTTTCCAGAAGCACTTCACCCTCTAGAGGTGCACAGCAAGGTAAGATGGGAAACTCAGCAGAGGCTTCTGATGAAGGGACCTGAGCTTCCACATTTAAAAATAATAGAGTGGAAAAGCAAATTATCAGGGATCGTCAAAAGTAATTCCCAAATGAAAAGGATCTAGAAAATATAGCCAATCTCCTCTGGAAGCACAGGTCGGACTCCTGCCAGGAGCAGGTGCTCTGCATGCTTACTAACAATGCAGCCTCTGGGGAACTCACACCCTCTCACGCATTTTCCAACACGGGGTATGTAACTTCTTTTCAGAGACACAGAAATCATCTAGGACTTCTATTGCTCTAAATTTCTGACATTCTGTCAGAGATGATCATATGTGTCAAGATATAAATGAGGAAACAGTAATATAACGCCTTTAACTACTCACTTTGAAGAGTTATAAGTAGGCTTTAAAAATTATGTGACATAAATTCAAAACATCAAATGAATTTTGCAGAAGATATAAAATAAGGAATATAATAAGAAAAATTAGTTAATTAAAAAATAAGATCCACGAAATGCATAAAAGTTCAGAAGGCGCATATGTAAACAATTGAAATCAGTAATGTATCTGTAGGTGGATTCTCATAGAAGAAAAACAGTGAAAATGGAGGAAATATATTGGAATGGATAATATACAACATTTTTATTTCTTTTATTCATTCATTCATTTACTTTTTTTCACAGACAGGACCTCACTTTGTAGTGGAGACTGGCCTTGAACTTACTACATAGCCCAGGATGGCCTGGAACTCAAGGAAATCCACTTTCCTCAGCCTCCAGAGTGCTGGAACTACATGCATGAACTACAGCTCAAAGTATTTTTATGAATGTAAAACTACAGGCTAAGAAATACAGGTAATGGGAGTGGGGAAATTACTATAGATCTCTGCAGTAAGTCTACAGTCTCCTTTGAAGCACTATAACACAAACTGATAAGAACAAAGACAATAAACAAGACTTAGAGAGAACTGGTCTGGTCTTGGGGTTGATCAATGCTACTCTGGTCAGCAAAGACAAAGGGTTCCAAGGGCACCCAGTATTTTATTGACTGTAAGTGTGAAAAGGTAAGAAAAGTGTGCTTTGAAGACATCAAGCACTGATACAACATGAAGTTTCCAGAGCATCTGGCTGGAATCATCTGGTGATGGCTGATATGCAGGCAGTGATAGCCTATATGCAGGCAAGGATGTAAAGGGGGAAGGCACTGCTTGGTTTGCTTGGAGAGATCAAAGGGTACTGGGACTGGGTTGCAATCGGCCAGAGTCTTCTAATATATAGCAGAGAAGTCTGCTACAAAGAAACCCTAAAAATATCAGAGAAAATAACTACAAATATGGCTAAACACAATATAACAAAACCAGTAAGTCATTACACTAGGAAAATAGGAAACAAAGATAATATTGTATTTAGAGCAGAAAGCATTTTATAATATTCAACAAAAAAATTTGATAAAAACAGGAGAATATTCTTAATTAGTAAACAGAAGTGTTAGCAACCATAATTAATAGTTGTGCTGAAAGCTTTTCCTGGGAGTCTAGAAATCAGAAAAGAAAATCCATTTTCATTAATTTTGCTTAGTTTGCCTTGTATTTACTACCCAATTAATACAAATAGGCAATAAGAATACTTAAGATTCACACAATTGGAAAAATTTAAATATCATTAGTTAAAATGTATTTACAATATTATTTTAAAATATTAAAATAGAAAAATGAAAAATATTATTTACAATACTAATACACACCAAGACACTGGAGAGAATATGAGAAATTTGGTTCTATGTAAAAAGAACACAATTGGCAAGGCATGCTGGTGCACAACTATAATCTCAGCACTTGATTGACAGGGGCTGGAGGATCTCTACAAGTTTGAGGCCAGCCTGGGCTACATAGTGAAAAGCCTCAACTCCATGGAAAGCATCAACTACATAGTGAAACACTGTCTCAAAACAAACAAACAAACACACACACACACACACACACTCAATTAAAAATAATTAAGAACAAGTAAAGGGAATATGAATAAATTAATGGATTGACCAGGGATTTGGAAGAAATCGTCCAAATGAAAATATGATCACTTTTAAATAGGAGCTAGCTATTCTAAGTTGATAGATAATTTTCAGAAAATCTGTGGAGTGCACTAATCTCACATAGGTATAGTGAAGTACTTGATATGCTTGAAATGTGTATAGACAGCCCCACAAGATCAAGGCTAGAATGTTTCCAACACATCACATGGTTTCTGCAGTACAGCACTTTCCAGATGAAATCTTATGCTAATAGCAATCTCTGCTTGAACTTCTTCTAGATAAAATTGTGTGAGCTTTTGTTTCTGACTTCTATTTTCCATTTTTTTCTAGATACATCTATTTACATATAACATTTATTTCCTTATAAATTGTCAAGTATACCATCATTTATTTATTTCTCCACTCTCCATTGCTGTGCCCTTGTGTCCAATGTTTTGATTATTCTGAATAAATATCCTGCAATATCTATATATGTGGACATATTTTAGTGGACATTTCTCCTTATTTCTCTTCAGTATAAACTTTGGTGTGGAATTGTTGACCATACAGCAAATACAGAAACAACTCATTTCCCAAAATATTAATATTATTTAATATTCCAGTTGTTCCTTATCTTCATCAAATCTTAACATTTGTTATGCTTCTAATTTTTCTCATTCGGATGCCTGTGTGGTCATAATTTATCATGACATAAACTTGCATTTCAAAGTGACTGCCTCGAAGTTTTAAAAATGTTTATCAGAAATTTCTATATCATAAAGTATTAATGTAAACACATTTATATAAACATAAAACATATATACACAAAACATATACATAAACAGCTATGCATTAGTTAAAATGAGAAACATAGTTTTGAGAAATGCGTCATAAAGCAATTTTTCCCAAAGTGACTACCAAATTTCTTTATTACTATATATATTTTATTAGTATATGTTTGCAGTGTATACTGTTTACATTCTTTGTGTGGAGTTGGTATATGTATATAACATAGTTTAATTCATTTTTCTTCCCAAGTAATTATTTCATGGAACAAATTCCATAGAATGTATACAAAATGAAATGGGTAGATGTCACTAGAATTGTATAATCTTACATAACTACCAGTATATGTGTGTGTGTGTGTGTGTATGTATGTATATGGCCTACTGTTGACCCAAATGTCATCACTCAGCGTGTGCCTATATATTTCATTTTATTTAAACATAAAATACACATAAAGTGAATGTACTTTTGTGTACATACATGTATTTCCTCCAGCACTACTCAAAGAAAAGCCCGTCAATATTCATTGCACAATAGTGGTGTCTAGGTCACAGATAAAATGAACATGTGTATTTATATGTTCTATCATTTATCTATTTATCAAGACTCTATCACTTTCAACTTGTTTCAGAGACTGTACTAGTTTAGTAATTCCTCACAATTGAATGTGTATGTTCTCCAATTTAGTTTCTTATTTTAGTTCAGTGATATGTTTTAAGCAGGTGGAAGCTATGTTTAAAGGATTTTCAAAGAAGCAATATTTTAAATTCCCTCCTCAACAAACAATATCCTCAGTAGAGTTCATATTCCTCACTGTATACTTAGAAAGGGAACTATTACAGTGTAATTGGTTACATATGGCTAACAGGGATATATCTGACAGGAAAATAAAAGGTTCTGAGAGAGATAACAGAAACAAAATTAAACAGTGCTAGATTGTTATAAAAGCTACAAGTGTGCATGGCAGAAGGTGTTACAAATGAGGTTAGTTAATATTTGAGGTAGACAAGAGAAAGAATTTTCATTTGTCCCATAACATTTGGTCTTCATCCAGTTACAGTGGTGGATGTCACTTGCTAAAGTTTATCTATATGCATATGATATGTGCCAATTTCAGTAAATATAATTTACTTCATTTACAGATTTTGAAAACAAAATTTTGTATAGTGAGCAGAAATATGTATGGAAAACTTCTAAATTTCCATATTTCTATTAGAAATTTTTTAAGATAGTATAAATGAAAATTTGGACATCTGTATCTTATTCATTTTAAGTCAACAATGACGTAAGCAATTTTCCATTTTTTTTTAATTCAATATATTCGAAAATGATTTTCATCCTTTTATTTACAGAAATGTTATATTTTTCTTAGTTCTGAACTTCTTTGGCTTCCCCTTAAATTCTCTGGAAAGTCAAAACTTGTGAGGAACAATTTAACAATCTAAAGCAGCAGAATTAAACTGGATTTATATACTTTCCCCTGATTTGCTAACTTTAAGAGCTATTTTTCCTTAAAATTTCCTTAAAAGACAGGCCACGGATTTAGCTCAGTGGTACTGCACTAGTTTTGCAAGCATAAGGTTCAGAGTTCGATCCCCGGTACCAAAAGAAACCCCAAAATTTCCTTAAAAGAGTCATTCTCCCCCTCCTCCTCCTCCCCTTCTTCTCATCCTCCTCCTCCTCCTCCTTCCTTTTCTCCTCTAGTTCCTATTCTTATTCTAAAACTTGTTCTTACTCTTGGTTTGGCAGAATTTTTTTCCAAAAAAAACAGTAAATCTGACAAAAACCATGTGGAACAACAGCAAAATCATAGCATTAAGCATTTTATAAAAACCAATTTAAAACATAGTAAAAATTGCACTAATATGTGTAGTACTTTTCTTGAAGAAATGTAAAACAAAACAGAACATTCAATTAGTTTTACACATAGTTTTCTGTACATGCTTTTGTTTGATTATATCTCTTTTTTTTGTACCAGAGATTGATCTTGGGACCTTGCACTTGTGAGGCAGGTGGTGGAACCACTGAGCTAAATCCCGGACCCCTTGATTGATTGCATCTTAAAAAAGAAAAAAAGGAAAAAAGAAAAGAAACCACCAACAATTCACATCATATGAAACAAGTGTGTAGAACTACTGAAATGATTGTTTAGCTGAGGAAAATGCAAGTCACTGGCCAGAAATAATCTAGATAAAGTAATTATGTGATAAATATGATATACTATTTATCAGTAATTCCCAAGTTGAGTTCACATTCTAAGTATTGCTAATATATTAGAGAAGAAAGGATACTTCACACAGATTGAACTCCCCTCGGGGTATGTTCAATGTGTGCCATAGCCATTTGCTACATATCTCAGGCCTCATGGATAAAAATGTAGCAGAACCCTCACAAGCACTGGGCAGTATTACAAACGCATAGAGGCATGTGAAGAAACACGAGTGAATGATGTTTCTCCTTAATTTAGACCAACCATGTACATGATATTGTAAAGCCATCAGCCTAAGTTATTTTTAACTCTTCCTTCAGCCCTTTCTGTATATCTCAGTAGACTACATATTATAAACTTGGCACTGACTCCCAACTATTCCAAAGACTGACAAGCTTACAAGTTCTTAGTAATTGTTTATGGAATGGATCCATGAATTCATATTTAATTTCAAGGCAAAACCCACACAGCAATTCAAGGATTATCAAAGTTAGATGATGCGTCAAAAGTCCATAAATCACTAAGTCCTAACCAGGATCTGAATGGATCTACCTAATCAAAGTTTTGATAGTTAAACTTGATAGTTACTACAATGGAGTCAAGGATAAATACTGTTAGCACTTTCGAATTATGTTATAAAACAAAAAGGTGGAAATTAAGATTATTTTTCTAATATTGTTTCAACACAAGCTAAATAATCTATTACAATATTTTGTAATTGTAAAATATTACAAATCATGCCCTAGACACAACACTTCCACTAACAAACTGCACGAGTTGTTTGTGATCTCATTTGTTAGGGTTCTTTATGCATTTCCAGTGCTAGCCATTTGTCCAGCATACTTTAAAAATATTTCCCTGCCTTCTGAGGCTTGACTTTTCATTTTCTTGTAATCTTGTCCCTTGAAAAACAAAAGATGGCAATTTATGAAGCCCAACTTATCAAGCTTTTATTTTATTGCTTGTGCTTTTTATCAGGCCTGCCCTATATTAACAGGAAAAAAATAAATAGGCTGTTTTTAGCAAGAATCAATAGCTTCCCAGTAAGTAGGGAAAATGTACTAATAATTATGGTTTATAACTCCCTGGCACTAAAAGTCTGGTAATTATATAGATACTTGAGCAGACCATCCTTGGGCATCCAAGTCATAAATATTTTACCTCAGATTCCTTAGCCCTTTCAATACCTATATAAACCTAATTAATTTCCCGTTTATTTGTTGCTATTTCTGTCCCCTGCCATTAGCCCATCTTCTCAGGGATGACATCTCTCCCAGCTTGCTGCCACCCAACTCTCCCCCATTGTCCGTCCATCAACACATGAATGTTATAAACTCAGCCTTTCCCAGACAGCTGATAAAACCTCCTGATTTCTAGTCCGTGTAACCGGAATAAACTTTTCTTTTGCTGACAAAGAAAAGTCTGTTTTATTGTTGACAAGTAAATTCTTTATAACACTTTTCCTGTGATATACGATAGAATTGTTGCTTGCCTAAGGACATAAAGATATCCTCTTCTTCTAAGTGTAATACTTTTAACGCATATATTTAGTTGTAAGGTAAATTTAGTGTTTTTTTTTAATATGGTGTATAAAAGGAGCCCGAAGTTTACTTTTTGAATACAGAGGATGTTTAGACATCCAAACACCATTTGTTGAAAAATAACTTCCTCGTTAATTTGTCTCAGCAATTTATAAAAAATCATTTTTTTTTGTACTTTCAGTTCTAATTCTAGTTGTAATTATTTTACCATAATTGCTAGAGTTTTTTCAAATACTTTTTCTGCATCTGTTAAATGTATCATTGCTTTTCATCCTTTGCATTAACTAAGATATTCGTAACTTACAACGCCATAGGGTTGGGAATCACAGTCACTAAATAAATGAGATGCTTAGGTGAGGTGAGCAGAACAACAGCCTCCCCTCAGCCCACAAGACACTGACATCCCAATCACAGGACCATGTGAACCAGACATTCACGACTTGTAGAGAACGACTTTGAAGATACGTGTAGTTGAGAACACTAAGATGGGCAGTTTGAGCTCACCATGGTTACAGCTGTTCTACGATTCTTATAAAAGACACATATGAGACTTTCTAAAGTTTTCAAAGAGAGAGATTGCGAGATACCCTTCAATACTTTCTGGTGTTGACAAGATGTAAGTCTATTCATAAAGCTTCATTTACCACTGTACTGATTGTGTTTATTTGTAATGTGCTGAGACACTGTAGAAAGTCCTAGGATTACCTAAGAGTAGTCATGGTCATTACAACTCAGTCAAGCAGGGTACTTACAAGTAGCCTAAGAGGGTTTAAGAATTCTTTAAACAGCAAAGTGCATGAAAAATATTTACTGAGTCTATTAAAGTGTCATTAAGAAACTATGAGACATTTTCAAAAAACCAATACAGATAATGCATGTACAGACTCGGATTTGCTAGAGCTGAACCAGCTTTTTCCACTGCTGAGTTGAGGATCCCTCATACTGGATGGAACAGCAATTTGTCTTAATTGGAACCAATACAACCTAATCATGGATTTGCATTCCCTGTTAACAGGGCTTCCATTATCACTACTGTCTAATGTCTGTAGTGTGTGTGTGTGTGTGTGTGTGTGTGTGTGTGTGTGTGTGAATGTGAATGAAATTTCAGGACATCGTATCAGACCTAAGGTATCTTTTCACAGCAAATCAAACATAACAATTGTATCAACTGGTTACTCACCCACTCAGAAATCTACCATCATGACAGAAAGAGGGAAAGGCTTTTAAAACGTGAGCTGAGCTCGCTGCTTAGAAGAAACGGCCCTTAGAAAACCAACTGGTTTTCTTGAACATGTAACATATGTCCACTAAGTCAATGTCCATTATCTGTTGAGTGTGAAAACAAAGATATGAAAGTAGAAAAGTCATTGTCAGTGACTGCTTTTCACATAATGTGCTTCTTAGGTCTGTGTCTGTGGTAGCCAGGGTGGAATCATTTTTCCCAGAGTCTGTGGCAAGACTCTATAGAGAAAGGAAGAGAATGAGGAGCCTATGGGGAGACATGAGGTTCAATCACAAGCATTCTGTTTCCATGGTGTTTTCAAAGGTGGAAGTAAAGTGTCTTCATTCCTTAAGATTCTTTACTAAATACATTAATAAAGTTGAACAGCATGTTAGCTTTCGTTATTCTGGGCATGTTAGGCAGGTCCAATTTATTTCCACCATGTTCAGCTGGTGGTATACTCCATACCAATGTATTCTGCAGCTCCTGTCCTCAACAGAGTAATGAAAGAAATGGAGTCCTACACAAAATTGCTTTCATGCAATGGTTGATATTTACCCAATTTATGCAGGACTATAAAAGCTGTAGTTCTTATTGTTCTGTGTCTCAGAAGTTATATTCAGGATTATCTGTCCACTTCAGGACACTGCTGAGGATGAACTCCTCTGTCCTGGAAATATTTGCAATCATATCTTACAGTATAAACTTCTGAAAGATAATTTTCTGCATCCATAAGATGTTATCCTCTCTCCACAGTGGATAGACCTTAAAAAGACTACAAGTTAATGCTAGATTTGGGGACCTTAATGCTGGCTTTACTCTAGATTTGCAAGAAAAAATGTATCGGAAATTCCAAAACACCAGAAACCCCAATCTAGGAATACAGAAAATTCCAGAATGTCTTAAAAAGCTGAATATTTAATATTAAGATAAAAATGTATCATCATGCCATTCATAGAATTTACTTGTAAACCAATATAAAGGAGGGGGAGCAGCTAACACTAAGAGATGTGATTTAGTTAGGTAGAGGGAAGAAAATTTGGATGATCAAATTTCTTGAAATAGGGAGGTAATTTACATTGGGCTCTCAACTAATACATGAGAAAAACAGGTTGAAAAGACATAAAACTCTGGAAAAGACAACAGTTACTGATGTAAATATGACAACCAAATAGGGATTAATAAATGGTTGCATAAGTGTAATGGGAACACAACTGAACCTAAATAATATGAAATTAAGGGTCATGATTACTGCGGTTTTCCTTGGAAATGCCAGGCAATATCAGAGAGGAAGCAAACTATCTAGTATATCATTATTATTAATTTTTTAAGTCAAATTAGGAAGCAGAAAACAGATTTTTAGGGGTGGAATATACTTGTATTATGTGCTGCAAAGATGGAGTAAACAAAAGTTTAAAAGATAAGCATAGGGGGCTAGAAGTGTTAGAGCAGAGAGTGCAGGAGAGGTCAAAAGCCTGGATATTCCATTAGAAAAAAGAACAGTAAACAATGAGAAGGATAAACAGAGAGGTAGAATAAAAGTAGGTAGATCACAATAGAGAAGCTCATTAAGCCACAATCAACATTGCTACCAGGATGCGAGGAATAGAAGAGGTCATGGGGAATTTTCAGTGGTGATTTATTAGAAGGCATATTTGTGGTGGTAGAAAATCATGAAGCAAAGATAAGTACAAACAATAGGTAAATTTTGGAAATGTAATTAAGCTATGATAAGTCTAACAAAATGTGAATGTTGGGGTAAGATTAGAAACAAGCATTGTTAGATTTAAGTTTTAGATTTAATGTTACTAGAAAAGAAGCATAAAGCATAGAAAAAGAGTGAGTTGGGTGGCCCTGCCTTCTGTTTTCTGGAAGCATCTTGATGTAGGATGGATTTTCAGCAGCAACGCTTTTGCCTCTTAAAGTGATCTTTGTTTAGAGGACAAAGTAGTCACCCTAAATATGTGTAATATTGATTGCTATGATGACAATTTTAATTAGACAAAATATTGATTGCCATAGAAGCGTTATACACTAATACTCTTTTTCCCCATTAAGTTTATTGGTCCATTTTAGGCATACAATACAGTTACATTCACCATTGGGAACTTGTACCTTTACATGATGTATCTTGGTTCTTATTTTTCCCCCATTCCCCTGGCCTCCCTTCACCCCCTCCATCCTTCCCTATTTACAATGACTTTGTTTCCTTTGGGGAAAGACTCTTAAGTGAAATAAATAGGACACACATGTGTAATTACTAGTTTTTCTGATGTGAAAAACTAAAAGTATAAATGAGGTTCAAATTGTGTAACTGATAATGTGAAATAGGAAGAAAAGGGCTAAAGGAGTGGGGGAAGTGGGAATGGTAGGGGAATGGTAAGAAGGGAAAATATAAGAAAATGAAACAAACACATTAATACACTTTTATTTTAGCCATCTCATTTCTTATGGAAAGGAGCCTTGATTTTGCTTGGTGAGGGAAGAACCCAGAGTAAAACCCAGAGCCCAAGGCCCATCTAATGTCTTTTGCATCCCGTAATATCTCCTTGTACAATTAAAAGATACCTTAAGGTTTTACAATACTATTACAATAATGTTATAATAATATTTGGGGGGATCAATTGTACTTTAATACTTTTTCAAACAATGTTATTCATTATTTTGAATATAAAACTGTAGTTATTTATTTTAACATTATCCAAAAAAAGTAGAATACTTGAAACCTCACTTGTGATTAAATTTACAATGACTTAAAATATTCTAGTTTTATTTTTCCATGCTTGTCTGATAGATATAAATGTTTTAGGCATACAGGAAGGAGCACACTTCTAAGACATGTGGCAGAAGGCCAGGTACAAGATAGCAGGGATTCAGAAGTTGTTTAACTTCCATCCTTCATCTGAAGGTACCTGGAAATTTCCTACAATGATTTCATCGTCAGTCTTTTCATCTTGGACTATAATGAATTTCACTCAACCTGCGGTCTCCTGGGAGGACAAATAAGCAGGAGGTGATGATGATGTAATGCATAGTCTCTATGTGGAGCCACTGGACAGAAATGCACCTGATGTATCTTGAATGTTTGTTTGATAGATGAGTGAATAAACAAATAGATTAGTAATGCATAGTACAGACTGTCTTAAAACAGAAACTATGGAGGAAAGGCTGGGAGAGAGCAAGAGTAAGAGTAAGAGCAAGAGAGGGCAGGGCAGAGAGAGAGAAAGAGAGAGAGAGAGAGAGAGAGAGAGAGAGATATCACAGTGGAGAAGAAATACATGGACGTGTGTGCTTTTCTACCACCAGTTCTTCATGGGAAAGTAAAATAGCATTAAAGGTATCTGGGTATCATTATCTCCTTTTTTTTGTTGAAACTGCCAAAATGGATTTTTTTTTGTATTTCTGGACTTTGAAGGAGAAACAAAAGCAGTGAAGTAGTACTCTGTATGCATGTATCACATATACTAATTATATACATAAATTTTATATGTTTGGATAATTTATTTTTCTTTTATATATTTATTCATTTAGTCATTTAAGTTGATCTTAGTGTGTACTAATGAACAAAAATGCTTAACAAAAATTTATTTTAGGATAATTTATTTGTAAACTTTTAAAAATTAAAACCATCCTTAGAAGTACACTTCTTAGAATATACAGTAGTAAATTAATATTGCTTATAGAATTACTTATATCTTCAAGTATATGGAGAACTAAAGAAAGGTAAAGTAATATGGACAGTGTTAGTTTCAATATGCTTTTAAAATAAGTGGATATATCTTTAAAAAGTAGATATAATAGATATATCTTAAATATAGTATGTTTGTAAGGGAGCATTTTTAAGGCTAGAGGAAGAAAGCAAAGTCATCAGAATATTATTTCAAGAACTAATGGCTATTTTCCCAATATTACTTTCATTCTTTTTTTTTTTTTTAGTTCTAGAGACCTCATCTGAAAGATAAGTGGGTGTGGTGAATTTCTCTGGGCCAGGGAGGAACTAATCATAATGCAAATTCCCCAGAACCCAGGGAGAGAACCAGGCTGGTGTCCTAGGCATGCAAATGGAATTATCTCCTAGGGAGTAAAGAAAGACATGAAGAAGGAGGACAAGATCTTGCAAGTAATATTTGCTAAAATCTCATTATATAGACTGAGTTTTCAGTTTTCCCAGAAGAAGCTATTATCCATTTCTTTTAAATTCAAATATAGTGTTCAAATGTATGATTTTATGTCACATTTTGATTGAAAATCCGAGTTGTGCAGCTGCCCTAACCAGACAGTGCAGCGTCTTAACAGCTGTCTAATTTTGGGATGCCAAATACTCTGAAAAGTACACGCAGCAATCATTTTCTTGAATTTAACATGTTCTTAAATATCACCACATAATGGAAAGTAGCTTTGTTCCTCTTTCATATATGTCATCCGGCCATGTAGCATTATCACTCACCAATTTTCTTTGACATCTTTTAAAGAAATGTCATCTGATTTTTCAAATATCCAGAAAGTACGTTTTTTTCTTGACAATTCTAGGTTCTGGTTCTATGGTATAAATAACCACTACACATTATTGCATTTTGTTACATTGGATACAAATTCATTTTGACAACTTTTGTGAGGTCTGGTTTAGGACAGTCTGATGATAAAACATTGCTTACTAAAAAATGCGGGGAAAGACTATTTAGAGAAAACCTAGAAATAAAGTGACTTAGAAATAGAATTTTCATAATTCATCAATAATAAATCTGTGGAGCCTTAAGAATGTTGGCTTTCAATCAACAGCTGAAAGACAAGCAAACTTATTTAGAGCAAATTAGTTTGGAGAGTTTGAGGACTCAGATTTTAATTGAATGCAAATGGTGCTCTCAGTATGCAAGGCACTATCATTTGAACAATCTTGAAAGAGATAAAAAGAAGTCTCTCTGCTCAGGAAATAGCACATTAAGAAGTTGTGTATAGCCTAGTTATGTCAGTAAACCAGTATTATGTGTGTTAGTAGATCACCTTGGTAGATGAAATGTATTATAATCAGGATGTTTATCATGCATAATTACTGAACAAGAGCAGTATTATATGGTTCTGACAAGCATAGATCCGTATTTCCAGATTTATGTTCTTCTAGGTGCTTAAGTGGAGCTTGTTATGTAATAAAGTAACACAAGCAGATGGACTGCCCTCCAGAGTACAATAGAACAATGTAGGATTTTACAGGGGAGAAAGTTTCCTTTAGCAATACTACAAAAATACAAGCAACTAGAGAGAACAGTTCTAAAATTGACCAGAAAGAAGCACTGGTCAGATTTAAAATCCATTTGATGTAACTCAAATCTGACAAGCTGGACACTTATGAAAAGAGGGAGAGAGAGAGAGAGAGAGAGAGAGAGAGAGAGAGAGAGAGAGAGAGAGAGAGAGAGAGAGAGAGAGAGACAGAGAGAGAGAGAGAGAGAGGGAGGGAAAGAGAAAGAGAGAACATTCTCTGTAGATGCAAGTGACTTTAGACCTATTTTTATCTTTTACATTTTCTTTTCAATAACATACAGATAAAAACAGTACTACCTATTTGATTGCATGAAGAATAAATGTAGTGAAGATGAAATCGTGAGATCTGCACAATTATCATTTTCTGATTTTATGAATGAGGAAAAATTCCAGAGTCTGAGTTGCCCAGCAATACCCCGTTAAAGGTCCCCAGTTCTTTGATGCCACATACAAATAAGTCTGTATTTTAGTGACTTAGAGGAAAAATAATTGATTATCTTTCATGACCCTCTTGAATCTGCTGGGCTTGGACTCACCTGGCAGCTGGATTTACCTGGTGGGTCAAGTGAGCAAAAGAGTAGGCTACAAGAGCTGAGAGGAAACCTTTTCTTCTCAATATTTGTGTCTACGGCAGCCACGCATCATGCTTCTCTGTGTGGCATGAAGTAAACCCCCAGCATGCAAAGACCTTGCAATGCATCTATATCCTCACGTTTGCTGGTGTCGTGCTCACCAGATCGGCCCACATGGCTATCCTTCTATTCAGCGTAAAAGGCCACTCTCAAGAGCTTGCCTCCTTAGATGTTGTTAATTGGAAGGTGTCAAAGAGTCAATAATCTGCATCTATGTATGTGAAGAAACTTTTTGTTGTAAATATGTGCTCCTTTACTCAGTACCTTGGCTAAGAAGATGTGTAAAACATGGAATTATCAGGTATGAATTTTCTGAATAAAGAGCTCTTTGGTGCTCGAGCATGTTTATGTATGTGTGCTCACGTGGGCACTCATGAGCACCACTGAGACTTCTCAAAACTACCTGGAAAGTACAGTGGCCTACGGTTGCATAAAACTGCATAGAAGTCTGCATAAATAATACCATAGACATTTGTGGGAGAACATGTAATAGAAGCAAAGAAAACCCTGAAAAATAGAAATTTAATCAGAAAACAAATAAGAAGGAGGCTGAAACTTGCCTAATGTCCCACCCTGTTAATCCATTCCTTACTGATGGGCATTGGATGACATGAAAGTGTAAGGGAACAGAAGTTAACTGTTGGATAGCAAGAAATAATGTGCACATGTACCTGTGATTATTTAAGAAGAGTCACTCTCATGTTAAGTATATTCATTTGTATCAGGAGGTTTTCTTAAAGTTTTGGGTTCTGCTTCTCCTCCCAAATGCAATTAATACTTCTTCAAGCAGCAATTTTTCTATTCCTAAAATTGGAGAGGGTCTACAGCAATATCCCCTAGTTTTAGGCACTAAAAAGGCACTTGATAAATCCAGGTATTGCTCTTTTACTATTTTTTTTTTAGTTCCCATAGGAAAAAGCAGCCAAACAAATGAACAACCGGCTCCTTCCACTCCTGTGCCTCTACCTCCTGGCCCTCTCTCTATTCTTCCTTCTCCTCCTCTTTTTCCTTTGCTTCCTCCTCCTCTACCTCCTGTCCTCTTTTCATGTTCTGCTTCCTCTTCTCCTCCTTCTCCTTTCAAATTTCCAGTGTTCAATAAAATACAGTCCCATTAGGTATTTGATAAGTATTTGTGCATTGAATAAATGTCCTTATCACATTTGTAGTAATTACATTAATTAAATGCCTTATTCAGTTATGAGAAATTATAATTACTTGAGTAGCATAGACACACCATATTAGAACTACATATAATGTTGAAATAAATATATATATTATAAAATATTCTTGTATTATGTCTCTTCAATGCCAAAGAAGCTCTCTCAGGCTACTCCTTAACTTATAACTCATATTAGGTAATATTTCCAAATATATTAATATTTTTCTGTTTTTATTCATAAGTCCACATAGTGATATTCAGATATCAAACCTTTTCAAATACTGATTGATGACAGAGTGTTTGGCAATGAGATTGATATGTGATACATCAATATTTCTGCTATGTGATACATCTATTTAAATTACTTTTCCAGGCTGGAGTTGAAGCTCAGTGGTTTCCACTGCCTGCCTCACAAGCACAAGGGCCTGGGTTTCCCTGGTACCAAAGAAAGAAACAAACAAACAATAACTTACATCTCATTAGATTCTTTAATTTGATATTGTGTAAAGTCACATTTTACTTTTATAGATTCTTATTAGATCATCAGCTTGCACATAAGTTAGCCAGTTTTGGGGAGGAGGCAGATGATTTAAATTCAAGTTGATTTGTACATGTGTGTGATGCACGTTGTTTGTTTCTCATGCCCTCTATCCTTCTATCCCTCTTTGTTTTCCATTGTCTCTCTCTCTCTCTCTTCTTTCCGTCTTTTCAGATTCCACTTAATTTTTCTTTTATGTCTTTCATATATCATACTTTAAATATTTTTGGCTTGCTATATTCCAAGTTTTTTATTCTCTATATTATCTTCCAACCATGTAGAGTTTTGAAAGAGCATATATGTCAAATACAGTAAGAATTTGCAATTAAGTATTTCTCTTAAAAGAACAGCTACAGCATTCTTGTAATGTGTGTGTATAGCCAATTGTCATAAATTATTCATTAATATCATCATTATTATGTAGTAGTCTATCATTTACTTGTACTCCTGTAGGTCTAATAATTTATACCATCTTTGCATTTTTCTACCCATATACATACACAATGTATACATTTTAATTATAAATTTTTACCATATTGACATATATTAAACTATGTTTACTTTCTTTAAAATAATTTATTTTCTGAAATGTCTTTGAATGTTACAATATGGATGAACTAGACACACATTAAATAACAGAAGACACCAAAGGCCACAGGTTACATGATTGCACTTTGTTGTGCATTTTGCTATACTCATATTACACATATTGTAACACATATTAATGTGTTAGTCTACTGATGAGTCCATAGCTGAATATATGGTTAGGAGGTGGGAGTGGTCAGGAGAGGTCACTGGTACATGATCTGGAAAGTTATGTTCTTCTTCCTGATTATTCCCCCCCTCTCTGCTTCCTGGCTGCCATGGGTTGAACAGCTCTCCTCCATTATGCCTTTCCATTATGCCTTGGAGCCAACAACCATAATTTGAATGCAAGGGAACCAAAACAAAAATAAGCCCCTGCTCTTTTAAATTTTCGGTGTTTATTATTTTGTCCAGCTAGAAGAAAGTTGACTAATACAGAAAATTTATATTAGAGAAGTAAAGTCTTGATTTGACTGTACCTGAGTGTATGGTTGATAAGCTTTTGAAAATAGTATTCAAGAGGAAGTTAGAAAGTTTATTGTTACTAAAGAAGTTCAGGAAAGTTGTATTCATAAATTGCTTGAAAGCTTTGGTCAGGACTCAGATCAGACTCATTCTAGGAAGATGGATAGGAAAGTCCAGGTTCAGGACATTTACTGGATAATTAGGACTCTTTTGAGAGTTAATACAGAGGTTACGTGTATTACACTCTGGCAAAAAATGTGTCTATAATTTTCCAATATCCTGAGGTATTGCAGGAGACTGTCCTTATGGGTAACGGATTAATAAAACTGTGGACAAATTAAACCCTTCCTCCTTTATTTTGTGAATGTCAGTTATTTGGTACCAGTAATGGGAAAACTGACTAATGCATATTAAAAATAATATACAAAATAGCAAAGCCAAAATGACAAGTAGATTATTTTAAATTTTTTATTGCTAAGGTATAATGTTTAAACTTTTTATTAGTGCATATATTCAATGAATGATGTTTATATTCATCTTGAGGATTGGGTAGATGTATTTAAGATAGCGGGTTATTTTTATTCCCCTTCCTTTCCCCAGTCACCTCTCTCCTTCTGTCTCTTGATCCTCTTTCTCCACTTTCATTATTATTATTATTATTATTATTATTATTATTATTATTATTATTGCTATATTTACATTCACTGTGCATATTTGGAACATGTATGTGATACAATTTAAATATTTTCATACTCCTCCTCTCTCCACCATCATTATTATATTTCTTTTATGTTACAAACTTCTTGAAATTACTTATTACTCATAATATTTTTCTAGTGGGTCTATTTAGATTTTGTATAGAGATTATCTTGTCTATAATTTTCCTTATTTTTTCTATTAACTTTATTGGTACATTTCAAGCAAGCTATACAGTTACATTTATCATTGGGATCTTGTTCTTCTACATGATATGTCTTGGTTCTTGTTTTTCCCCCATACCCCTGCCCTTTTTTCACCTCTTTACTCTTCCCTACTTACACAGACTTTGTTTCCATTTTTTTCATTTTTTAACATTTTTTCTTTTCCCTTATTTCCTTTCCCCTCTTCTCTGTTAGCCATTTTCTTCCTATTTCATGCCTCAGACATACCATTTGAACCTTATTTACACTTTTAGTTTTACATACCAGAGGAACTACTGGGTATTTACACATGTGTCCTATTAATTTCACTTGAGTATAGCCTCAATGTGCATCCATTTAGCCATAAATATTTTTAGTTTATCATTCTTTATAGCTGAATGGTACCCATTTTATAGAAAAACCACATCTTCTTTATCCAATCTCCAGTTGATGGGCATTTGGGTTGTTTTCAAGTTTTAGATATTATGAACTGTACCAGTATAAACATGAGTGAAATATATCACCATGTTTTGATTTTTTTAATTCTTCGGGAAAGATATCCAGCACAGGAACAGCTGGGTCAAATGGAACCTCTAATCCTAGTTGTTTGAGGCATCTCCATATTGATTTCCACAGTGGCTGCACCAGTCTGCACACCCACCAACAATGGAGAAGGGTACCTTTCTCCCCACAACCTCACCTGTATTTGTTACTGGTTGATTTCTTGATAGCAGCCATTCTTTCAGGGGTAAGGTGGAATCTCAGTGTTGTTTTCATCTGCATTTCTCAAATGACTGGTGATGTTGAACATTATTTATATATTTATTTCCTGCTTTTACTTCTTTGTCTGACAAATGTATGTTCCTTTAAGATGCCCCTTTTTGAATTGGGTCTTTGTATTTCAGGGGTGTGAAATTTTTGAATTCTTTATATATTCTAGATAGTAGTCCTTTGTCTGAAAAGCAGCTGGTAATTTTTTAACACATTGTAGGTTCTCTCTTAGCTCTATTGGTGATTTTTCTTGCACTGAAATAACTTTTTAATGCAATGATATCCCAGTTGTTTATTCTTTGTGCAAGTATGCTGCTGAGGATTTGTTCATTAAGCCTTCTTTCATGCCAATGTCTTCAAGAGTTCCACCTAATTTATGTCCAGTAAGTTTAGTATTTCTGTTTTGATATTTAGATATTTAATCCACTTGGATTGGAGTTTAGTGCATGGTGAAAGATAGGGATCTAGTTTTAACTTTCAAAATTTAAAAGCCAATTTTTCCAACACCATATATTAAAGAGGTTATCTTTCCCCCAGTGAGGATGCTTGGCTCATTTGTCAAGGAAGAGGTAGCTGAGTATGTCTGGTCTTGTTTTGCCATCTTCTAATCTATTCCATTGATCCTTGAGTCTGTTTCTTTGCCAATACCCGTTTGCTGCTTTTATCACAGTGGCTTTGTAGTATAGTTTCAAATTGGGAATTTTGATACCTCCTGACACATCTCTGATATCTAGAATGATTTTTGCTATTCTAGGGCTCTTCTGATTCAAAGTGAGCTTTTGTATTGTTTTCTCTAGTTCTGTGAAATATGCTCTTGGGATTTCAATTGGGATAACAGAAGTTTTAGAAGTATGGCCACTTTCACTGTGTTGATTCCCAGGAATAAAGAATACCTTTCCATCTTCTTATATTCTCCTCTATCTCTTTTTCAGAGTGCTATAGTAGGGGTCTTTTGTCTCCTTCATTAGATTGATTCCCAGATATTTTTTTTTTTGGATGTTATTGTGAAAGGAATTATATCCCTAATTGCTCCCTTAGTGAGTCTTTATTTGTGTATAGGAAGGCTATTGATTTTTTGAGTGTTGACTTTGTATCCAGCTACTCTACTGAATTTGTCAATTAGGTCCAGCAGTCTATTGGCAGAGTTTTTTGTGTCTTCTATGCATGTTTTTGGGGTCATCAGCAAATAGTGACATTTTAACTTCTTCCTTTACTGTCTTTATTCTTTTTATTTATTTCCCTTGTCTAACTGCTGTGGCTAATGTTTCTAGAACTATATCAAACAGGACTGGTGACAGTGGACATCCTTGTCTTGTTCCTGATTTTAGCATGAAGTTTTTAGTTTTTGACTATTTTTGTTGGTTTATCATAGATACCATTTATTGAGGTGAGATAAAGACAACCTATTCCAATTTTCTGTACGGTTTTATCATGAAGGAGTGTTGAATTTTGTCACGTGCTTTTCTGCACCTATTGAGATGATCATATGGTTTTTGTTCTTAATTCTGTTAATATAGTATATTACATTTATTGATTTATGTATGCTGAAACATCCTTGCATCCCTGGGATAAATCTGACTTGGTCAAGGTGTATGATCTTCTTGATGATTTTCTGTATTCTGTATGCCAGTATCTTCTTGAGGATTTTTGCATCTATGTTCATTATGGATCTTGGCCTGTAGTTCTCTTTTTTGTTGGGGTCTTTCCCTGATTTTGGAATCAAAGTAATATTTGCTTCGAGGAATGAAAGTGGAAATATTGCTTCCCTTTCAATTTCACTGAAGAGTTTAAAGAGTAGTGGTGATAGTTCTTCTTTAAATGTCATGTACAATTCAGCAGTGAAACTATCAGGTCCTGGGCTTTTCTTGGTTGGTTATGCTTTAATTATATTTTCAATTTCACTGAATGTAATTGGGGTATTTAAATTTTTTATATCTTGTTTGTTCTACTTTGGAAGTTCATATGTGTCCAGGAATCTGTCCATTTCTTCTGTATTTTCCATTTTCTTACAGTATAGGTTTTTGAAGTAGGTATTGATAATCCTCTGGATTTCTGCTGGATCTGTTGTGACTTCACCTTTTTCATTCCTAATTTTGTGATTTTGAGACTTTTCTTTCCTTTTTTTTTTGATAAGATTGGCTAAGGGTGTATCAATTTTATTTATCCTTTTGAAAAACCAAGTCTTCAATTCTTTGATTTTTTTGGATCATTCTCTCAGTCTCCATTGCATTAATTTTTGCTCTGATCTTTATTACTTCCTCCCTTGTAAGAGCTTTCAGTTCATCTTGTTCTTCTTTTTCTAGGCTCTTAAGGTTAAAGTTTAGCTTGTTTATTTGAGCTCTCTGTTTTCCTATTGTGGGCATTTACTGCTAAGAATTTCCCTCATAGAACTGATTTTATTGTGTTCCATAGATTCCTGTATATTCTACTGGCATTATCACTTATTTGTAAAAAATTGTCTAATTTCTTCTTTAATTTCCTCTGAGACCCAGTGGTTGTTCAAGATGGTGTTATTTAATTTCCATGTATTTATGGTGTTCTTGTGGTTTCTTGGGCTATTGATCTCCAGTTTCATTGCAGCATGGTCTGATAATATACAGAGGATAACTTCAATTCCTTTGCATTTACTTAAGCATGTTCTATGAGCTACATGTGGTCTGTTTGGAGAATGACCCATGTGCTGTTGAAAAGAATATATATTCCTATTTTGTGGGGTGGAATACCCTGTAGACATCTACTAAGTCTGTTTGTTGTAAGACTTGGTTCATTTCTCTTATTTCATTGTGGATTTTTTGTCTAGATGATCTGTCTGTGTCAGTGGAGTACTGAGGTCCCCCACTACAATTGTATTAGTGCTTATTTCATTTTTCCTGTCCATTAATATTTCTTTTGTATAGTTGAGGGCAATAGTATTCAGTGCATATGTATTCATGATTATCATTTCTTCCTCTTGTATTGCTTCCTTTACAAGGATATAGTGGCCTTCTTTGTCTCTCTTAATTAGTTTTGGTATGAAATTGATTCTGTCTGCAAATAAGATAGCTATCCCTGCTTTTTTCCATGTTCCTGTCACATGGATAACTGTTATCAATCCTTTCACTCTCAGTCTATGAATTTCTTTGTGCATTAAGTGGGTTTATTGTATACTGTATATTGTTAAATTTTGCTTTTTAATCCATTCTGCCAGCCTGTTTCTGTTCATTGGTGAATTGAGGCCATTAACATTGATGGTTATAACAGCTATGTATTGACTTGTCATTGTCATGATATTTTTCTGTTGTTGGTTCTTTTATTTTTTTTTTAATTTTCCCTCTCCCCTTTTAATGGCTTGCCTTCAATTGTATATTTGCTTTTTTGGCCCTTATGGAGTTGTGGCCTTCATTTTCTTTTTCTAGGATATTGGTTAGAATTTTTTGGAGTGCTGGTTTGGTATTAATGAAGTTTCTCTGGTTTTCTTAGTCATGGAAGTATCTTTTTTCCCCATACATTTTATTTATTTATTTTTCCTTTTTATTGAGTATATTGGTACCATCTAGGTATACAATACAATTACATTCATCATTGGGATTCTGTACCTTTACATAATAGGTCTTGATTCTCATTTTTTCCCCTTGTCCCTGCCCTCCCTTCACACCCTCCTCCCCTCCCCATTCACAAACACTTTATTTCCATTTTTTCAGTTTCTCGTATTTTTTTCCTCTCCCTTATTGCCTTTCCCCCACCCTTCCCACTTTCCCTACACCTTTAGCCCTTTACTTCCTATTTCACATTATTAATTATCTCATTAGGATCCTGTGTGCTATTATACTTTTTCACACCAAAGAAACTATTTGGTATTTCAGTTAAAGAAATCTCTGTATGAACATTAAAAATAGGGAATCCTAAAATAAAACTAAAAAGGAAAGTAAAAGAGAAAAGGCAATGATGTAACATTAAAATAATCCTTAATTCTGGAGATGGAAATGGTCCCTGAACATATTTAAATTGCTTCTCACTCTTATAGTCTTATTTTATTCTTTTTTTCATTATTTAGAGAATACTTTATTAGTTTCTATAATCAAACCTATGTAACTCTCTTTCAAAGTGGATGGGGAAATAAGACATTTCCACGACAAAGAACACCTGAGAAACTACATGAATACCAAACCAGCACTACAAGCAATTCTAAACAAGATCCTAGAAAAAGACAGTGAAGGCAACAACACCATGAGGCCCAACAGAGCAAATCAAATAGGCAAGGCAGGAAATTAAAAGGAGAAGGTGAAAAAGTAAAAAGAGTCAACAAAAGGCCAATAACATGTCAATAATGTCAGTACATATCAGTTATAACCAGCAATGTCAATGGCCTCAACTCACCAATCAAGAGAAATAGACTGGCAAAATGGAATAAGAAGCAAAATCCAATAATATGTTGTATACAAGAAACACACCTAGGGCAAAAAGAAGCCCATAGACTGAAAGTGAAAAGATAGAAAACAATTCTCCATGTGACAGGAGCCCAGAAAAAAACAGGGGTAGAAATCTTATTTGCAGACAAAGTAAATTTCAAACCAAAACTGAATGTAGCATTATTGATGTAGGACGGTACTGTATCATACCTCTATGAATGTAAAATATCTAGTACCTGCTTTATGATACATAGTAGGGACCGTGCTTTATCAGAGCTACATTTAATGATATTTCTCTAGAATGTTCTCTTTCCAGAAGATGATTAAGAGGCTAATAGAAAAAATGGTGCCAGGTACCACAACAAAAACAGAACTTTGCTGTTGTCTGGATATTATTCTTTTCTTTTTTTTTTTTAATGGAATGTGCTGAATGTCTATAATTTTGTTCTGATCACCGCAGTCTCTGAGGCTGCTATTGATGCATAACATACTATTATCAGTCTTTTTATATAAATACACACACACACACACACACACACACACATATATATATATAAAGTGAATTTTGGGAGACTTTAATGGTGCTGCCAACTTTGGAAAAAATCATCCCAAGTTATTGTTGAGTTGGCATTGTACAGAAATGGACAACCATATTGGTCTAGAAATGTTAATTTATTTTTATTTTTATTTTTTATTTTTTTTCCATGTGTACAGGGGTAACACATTATACTAAATATGTCAGGTCATATCCCCATCCATTTTAAAAGAGAATTTTTCAGGACAAATCATTCTAGGTTGGAGAGCGTTTTCTTTTAAGACTTGGAATACCTCACTCCTGGCTCTCCTTGACTTGAGGATGTGTTTGTGTTGAAAAGTCTGCTTCAATTCTGATGAGCTTTCCTTAGCATGTGATTTTTTTTTCCTTGTCTCTAACTGCTTGTAGTACTTTTTTTTTCTTCTATTGGGTTTCCAGGCTCTTGACTATTATAGGTCTAGGTGTAGTTTTTTTCTTGGTCATATAGTTGGAGTCCTTTATGCTTTCTTATCTGCATGTCAAATTCTTCCCCTCTGTTTGGGAATTTTTCTGTCATTAATTCTGTGAACAGTTTTTTAAAATGTCATTTGAACTTTCTCCTGCTACTTCATGGATTCCTATCAGTCTGATGTTATTCTTCTTTGCATCATCTAAGAATTGTTACATTAATTTCTCATGGTCCCTACTGTTTTTAAGATATGTCTCTTTTTGTGGTCACTGACTGCAATCCTATCTTCTATACCTGAAATTCTATCTTCACATTCATTTATCCTGCCACAAATGTTTCTGTGGAGTTTTTAATATCCTGGATATCTTTTTTAATCTATTTCATGAATTCCATTTCTTTCTTATGCTGGGCATTCCTGGTCTGCATCATGGTCCTGAGCTCATCTTTTTTTTTTTATCATTTCTGTTCTAGATTCTCTAATCATGTCTTTCATTCTTCTCACCATTCCTGTGTTTATCTGGGAAATTATTTCTGTTTTGAATTTTTGTACAGCCACATTTATCTGTTTTTTTTTTTTCTTCCTGTGTTTTCAGTTTAGTGTGTCCAGATGGTTGACTATCAGGTCTCTCCACCTCATTTCCCCAAGAATTTACCTTTGGTGGGGTGGAAGCCTGTGACTGTGTCTTGTTTAAATGTCTTCTCATTTCTATTTTTGTCATTAGTACTGTCCTTGGTTTAATTCCTGGGCTAATATTTCAATCTTCCAGGTATACCTGGTCTTTAGGTTTTGAGTCTCTAATGTCTCTGAGGCAATCTCATTTTCTTTATACCATTGAGGACAAATGATTAGATCAGTCACAATACCTTAGCCCAAGTGATACAACCAGCAACACAGTAGCTTCAAGCATAGCTTAGAAAATGACAATTTGCGGTAATTAATCTGTCACCTTTAACCATGTGAATGAATTCAAAACTGAGGAGCATCACAGTATATGTTTAAAGTGAATAAACTTTTCAATATAGCAAGCTTGCTCTTCAGGATTGGGATTTAGAAGGAGTTAGGTGGGGAGGGATAGAAAGATAGGATAGAGACAGGTTAGAAGTGAGTCAGAGGTCACAGAAAGATCACACAAACTCTAGGGAACTGTTGAAGAGAAGAGAAGACAGAGCAAAATATTCCTAAGAACAGAACAAACTAACAACAATAGGGAGCCTACAGACTATAATCACTTGCTTTTAAAACTAATGCCAATTGAGAGAAGGAAAAAGAGAAGAAAGGGAAAAGAAAGATTATAAATTCAAATTAGGATAAGAACAGGAACAAAAAAGGGAGAGTAATGGAGATCAAAGTGGGAGAGACAGCATGAGAAAGAAAAGAAAAAGATTTTAAAAAGAAAACAAATTGTGAAAAGAAAAAGAGAGATAAAAATTTTAAATGATTAAAGGTAAGTAAAAAATATTACTTTGAATAAAAAATACAAATAGAAATAGAGGGCCTCCTTCAGGGCATGCCTCTGGTGACACAATAGACAGTGTGGGCAGGGGTGTGCAGGTCTAAGCTAATTAGTCTCAGTAAGCCAGCAGCTGTTCCCTGAAGTTCAGGCTGATTTTTGGCAGCAAGGCCCAAGTTGAGATCTCTGGCAATCTGTTGAGTTGAATTCTATAAGGTTCTACTGCAGGTTCCAGCTGTCTTTCCTCTGAAGTTAGACCAGGTTCTGGTGTGAGATACTGGTCCCTCTGATTTACCAACTACGGTGGTGTGGTGTGCCTTTATCACAGATTTTCTTCACTTTTCCAGTGGCCTTCAATTTTCATCTTGGAGACTCAGAGAAGTCTTCTTTCTCTTGTTTGTGTGTGAGGAGGGCAAAGTCACTGCTCTATTGGCACTTGTGTGGCTGGGCTCATATGGAAAAGTAGATTTACAAAGATCTTCAGTCTGAGGTTTGAGGTTCTTAAATCCCACACCCCTAGAATTTTGGGGGATTGTGTGAATTTTGCTTCTACTTTATTTTGGTACTGTGGATCAACCTCAGGACCTTGCACTTGCAAGGCAGATGGGGAACCACTGAGCTATATTCCTGGTCCTGATTTTACCTTTATTCTCTATGTTCTACTTAGAAGCATGTTATTCCTCTTAAGAAAATGACACATTTTTTTACCAATTTCTGACCAATGTATGCACTCCTCTAACCTTTACTTTTTACATTACAGCAATATTATTCATCTTCTTAAATTGATAGCATCTCTTTTGGTTGTTATTATTTTGCTTACATACACAAACACACACACACAGACACACACACACATAAACATAGCTCTACTTAAACATCTTTTCTCTCACGGCAATACATCCATAAAGAATGAAAATTATAACTGTTTTTCCTATCATTTTGATTTATTTTTTACTGTGCTTATTACTTAATAGTGATTTGTAAGATCCATAAACATTAATAATGAGCATGTTGATAACAACTAATAATTATCTATTTTAAAATGTTTTATTTTTATTTGAAAAGCACTTTCTTTTTATCCATGAATATTTACACTTTTGCCAAAAATTACTCATTACTTTTTTTCTAGTTTGAAGAAATTTGAATGTTGAAAGAATAACTAATAGACAAGTATTAGAAAGAGAGAAATTCTTGATTAGAATAAGCTTACTGCACTGTATGACAAGAAAGTTTGAAGATAAATCACTAGCAGGAGTGCTAATATAAATCTGAATTTTTTAAATTGAACTTCACAGATATATAAAATATATAAATTAATTTCCTAAAGTATTGAAGTCTGCTTAAAGTAAAATGTATACATACTCATTCACAAAAAGAATAGTGTTATCTAATTAAAAATCTACAAATGGCCAAATAATTTTAAAGAAAACTATTGAGGTGCTTTAACTGGACAGAAAAATGCATTTGCAAAAGTTAAGAGTCATGAATGTAATGTTTCTGGATTAAAAATTGTAATTTTTTTCATGAACATTCAGTGAGTTCTAATTACAATTATACCACATTCCCAGTGCTTTTGTGCCTGACTTTTCATTCCCTTCCCTTCTGAGGACTGTGTTAAGTTTCTAATTAAAAGTGTAAGTGAAAAAGTTTCTGGAATTGGAACTCTCTCTATTATTTTTACCTATTTCCATGAAGTGCAAAGACCTTTGGTTTCAGAGAAGCTCAGGCAGGCATTGGAGTTCTGCATCATGCAAGGAAATTGCCTCATAATTTAATCTAATTTAGAGAGTGCTTCAATCATGTATTTGAAACAGTATTTAGTTTAAAAATCACTCTTGAAGGGACAGATAATTACCAACTTCATTATGTGCAGTAAGTAAAATGTGAGTCTTTGTGCTCATAAGCTTTGTCTTTACATCCTAGGACTAGATTGAACATTATGGATGTTGCCCACTTCTTGTTAGTATTGCCTAAACTGTTTAGAGTGACTGTTTCTCTGAAATCTTTAGCTTTCCCTTTAATAGCATTCATATTCTCATTGCTACCTACCTTTTCATGTTCAAAAACATACATCCTTTGACAACAGCTCTCTAGTAGTAGGACCCTCAACCCAATCAGATTTTTAGAATATGTGTACTGTTCACTTGCAGTTGTCATTAATGTAGTCTTCTGGTAGAAGAGTCAAGATTTACCACAAGGTTATGTCTAGCTAATTATGCCCTAGCCTCCTGGAATAGTGCAATAATTCCAAAATTCAGGTATCCCCCAAAACACTGAGTTACAAATACTAATTTGCTGACAAACAATAAATAAATATATCTTTCTCTAGGAGAATAGCGAAATAATTATAAGGACAAAATATCCCTCAGGTATAGAAGAAATTTTGGAACTTGGCCTAGTTGTATTGCAAAGATAAAAGTAGGGCACTTCCTATGGTAAAGGGATTTCCTGGTGGTCATATGGAATAAAATAGCGTGCTGGTAAACAAATTTGCTAAGTATCACCATTAAGCAATTCAGCAACCATTTTTTCACTTTTGCTCCAATACATACAACAGTGGGAACTGTGAAATAAATGACCCCAATGTTCAGTTCAATATGAAACCCCAGGGATGATGCCATGTGGGTGGTGATATCTATGGCTGGCAACAGCACATCCATCTTCTACTGCTCAAGAATGAAGAATTCAGTTCAATTTATTTAAAAAAAGCTTCTTAAAAATTAGAAAAGAATGTCTGTACTTGATTTTCATGTGCATATATTTTTTCTTATTTCTACAAGGCCTCATTTAAAATGTACCAGTAAAGAGAATGTTGAAAACATGAAAACAGGAATGAGCTACACTTTGGATCTCAATGTGATGATTTGGATTCGCTGAATATTGCAACCTGCTGGATTTTTTCTTTCTTTTTTGAGTTTATTGGTACTTTTTAGGTACAGAGTACAGTTACATTCATCATTGGGATCTTGTACCTTTACATGACAGGTCTTGGTTCTCATTTTTCCCCATACCCCTGCCCTCCCTTCACCCCCTCCTCCCTTCCCTATTTACAAAGACTTTCTTCCATTTTTTTCCTTTTCTCATATTTTTTTCTAGACCCTTATTTCCTTTCCTCTACTCTTCCCACTTTTAGCCCTTTTGTTTCAATTTCACATTGTCAGTTATACGATTTGGATCTTACTTACACTTTTAGTTTTTCATACCAGAGAAACTCTTCAGTATTTACACACGTATGTCTCTTTTTTTTTTGTTTTTTTCTTTTTGTACCGGGGATTGAACTTGGGTCCTTGAGCTTGCAAGGCAGGCCACTGAACCACTGAGCTAAATCCCCGGCTTACATGTGTCTTATTTATGTCTCTTAACAGTGTGGCCTCACTGTGCATCTATTTTCCTATGAATGGATTCTTAATGTATAACACAAGAAAACTTCATGTATCGATCTATCCAGAAAGACAAATGTAAACTCAACATAATCATCATCCGTTTATTCATTTGTTCCCTGTCACATTTGTTTTCTGAATTCCTTTTATTTCGTGCTGAAAAATATGATATGTGCTATGATATTTGTCATGAAAATTTTTGCCTATTTATAATTTTCAGAAATATTGAGTTATTTTTTATTTATTTGCTCATTTTATGCTTGTCCTCTCTACGAAGTTCAAGCTAACAAATGCCAAAATGTCTGCTTTGTTCACTTTTCTGTTGCCAAATTCTAAAACTATATTTGACACAGATATTGAACTCAGTAATGTTTAGTTGTAAGCTTTTCTTGCTCTTCTGAGAAGTATATTGTTTAAATATTACACCAAGCCAATAACCTAAACTATTTAACTAGGAAAAGAAAGAAAACACTCCAAGTTTGTGAAATATTTAAACTATAATGAAAATGTATAAAAATTAAAGGATTCTGTTTCAAAATTATTCCTGAATGTCAAAATATATGTATTTAATATTTTAAGTAATGCATATGTCTTGTTATTGCGAAATATTACAGGTTTTATTTTTATTACACACACAATCAGAGATGCTGGAAAATGGGGAGGTGTGTAGTATCTAGAAGCCAGATTCACAAAGATTTACTAAATGAAAACTCTAATTTAAAAGCTCTTGGCAATCTCACAGGAGGCTGGAAAAATCAGTACAAATTGAAACCTTCTGCAGACCAAAGAGTATTCGGTGACAGTGACAACTCCTTGTAAACTTGTGACCAGGATATGATTTTACCAATGTTTTCTTTGTGTCTGGATTTACTCTTGTCAACCCAGAAGCGGAGTTGGTTTGAAATATGCTTCCTACAATATCTCTATTTTTTTAATCTTTAAAATAATTGTGGTTTGCATCTGGACACTACTTATACATATTGATTATAATGCTTCCAAATCTGACAATTGTTTGAAATAAAGAGTTGTGGCAATCAAGCTGACATTGCTATAGTTATTTTCAGAAAATATTTCTGAGTGTTTTTTTTAAAGAATAAAAAGAATAAATAATATATGCTTGTTCAATACTAATAGGAATTTCATGAACAACCCTGAGACCAAAATTTTTAAAAGGTATTTCTGAGTGAGGATTGAGCACTCAGGCTGGTTCCTAAGAATGCTTCACATAAAATATGAAAGTAGCCCCTATGACTAATATGGATTAAGCAGTTATGAAGAAACTGAAACTGATAGCAAGTTTGGGGCACATCTCTTGACTATTCAAGGAGTACAGACATTAGCTGGAAGACTGATCACTAGAAATGATTTGGCTGTTAAGCAAGTATTTGTAAGGGAATAAACTTAAGTGTTTAAATGTTTGCAAAGTTTTTAAGGGAAATATTTTGCCACTTCTTATATTTATTCTTGGTTTGTATTTATTTCTGTTTTAAGAGTGCCTAAAATCAGTATTTAGGATAATTTTTAATACAACTCTTGTTGTGACCAAAATATCTCTATGGAAATTATGTAAGATTATTTTGGAAAATATAGTACATATTGAAAGAAAAACAGTGGAAAACAATACAACCAAAATGTCTGCAGTCATTAATGGAGTGGGTAATTATGGATCATTTTGTTCTACTATCTGAGCCATTATGTAATATTCAAAGATTGCATGCTTAATTTAAATAACTTACATAATCAGAAGAAGATAAAAATGCAAAAAATCAGTCGACAAAAGTGAGATTAATATCAAAGATTTGGATTTGCTTTAAAAATATTTTAATATAGCTTTATTTTTAAATGTCAAAATAAAGTTTTAGAGTTGACTTCTTTTTAATGGATGATATACAATATTAACTTGCAATGATGACATTACATTTTATGAAATATATTTTAACCAAGCAACTATTCCAACTTTACATTTCTGATTGTAATATATTGAGACAATATGAAAATAATATAAAGTGATGTACAATAATAGTTCTCCTTTAAGCAAAGTCTTGTGAGATAACTACAGAAATTTCAAAGCAAAAACAAAACTCTTAAAAGTAAAAACCTATCAGAATGCATCACTGAATATATTCTATTTTCCAGTTATTAATTCTGATTCATTAAAATATTGTTATATGAGTTTTAGAAATAATAATTAAATTATATTTGATGAAACCAGATGAGAAAATGTAGAATAGCTGAGTTTCAAATCAAAGTACTTTAAATCTATTACCACACTGCTGGATTTGCTCACTAGCCGCTAAAATTATATTAGATTAGAAATTGATCTAAATTAGATCAAAAAGTGTATTGCATTAGAAATGGGCCATATATTCTATAGCATGGAGATAGCAACAATGAAGTTCTGAAACAAAATTTTATAAGCTAAAATATTAATAAGCATTTAAGGATAAAGTTATATAGGTACAACATTTATCCTGATATATAAAATGGATTATGATTTTTTATCTACATATATAGGTTTTAGACAAATGTTTCTGGATGTTGTATTTATCTTTTATAAAGAATTCATCATAATTTACTAGTGTTTTGATTTATTTTCATATGGGTTATTTAAATGACCCTTTAAACTATAGTATCCAACATATGTCAGCAGGTGTTGAGTCTGGTGATTATTTGGGGGACTTTTAAGCAATAATATTGGGCATTGTGTTATCTAAAATTCATCAATGTTGAATGACTATGTACTGTTTATCATAAATGTAGTCAATACTTTAGAAGTATTTTAGCAATTATTCCCATAATTTTGAATGGAATTTTTAGAAAGATTTTAAGTTTGAGTCACCATAATCTTTGGTATTCATGATATTGTGACATTAGTTACTGTTCATGAAGAACAAAGTAACTAAGAAAATAAGGAATTCCAAGCAGAATCAACTAAAATAGATTATTGAAATTGAAAGGAAATTTCACTCAAGGATTCAGTGATTTATTCATTCAGTTAACAGTTATGAGTATTATGAAACACTGCTATACTATCTGTATGTACTATCTGCTATACTATCTTAGAGGAAGTTGTAGGTTGTTGATAGTCAAAGAAAATGTCCCATTGTCAGGTACATATTTTTAAAAAGTCTTATATTTTAGTTTAAATGTGTTTGTTTTGTTTTTTTGTTTTTGCTTTTAATTGCTACATCTTTGCAGTATATAAATATCATATTTCTTGTGTGGACCTAGGACATGTACATAAAAGATCTTAATCTCTTTTCTCATTTCCTCTCTCTCCCCTCCCACTGGTCTCCCTCCATCTCTTGATCCCCTTCCCCTTTGAGAAAGATCTGCCTATTTCCTATTATCTATGTTTTAATTTACTGTTTATTTATACTTTTATATTTTTTATATTTATGAACTTAATGTTAGCATGAGTGGGATGCTTTATGAATTTTGGAAAAAGTGAAATTTCACCCTAATAACTACAGTTATATAAATGTGTGATTTTTCGGTTTGCATGCAAGCATTACAGAAACATGTTCAATGCAGTATAATTAGAAGTTTAATCAGAGCAATGGAGTGTGAACCATTACACAGGAAGTACATGTCCCAAGGCAATAGAAGTTGTATGTGGAAATTGACACTTAGTATCTTATTAAGAGTGTTTGGGTTTGCAGTTTACTAAAATTATATAATAGCCAATGGTTTCTATATGTTGCATGTGAGTCGTTGAGTTCATAAACCATAATAAAGTACACAATAAACCACAACTGTAGATACAGCTATGTATTCCAGTCTGTCATCCATTGAGCTGTACACGGAAGGAGGCTTATAGGATCACATATCTAGTTCTTCATTGTACAGTTTCTCTGTGTATGTATGAGTACACAAAATTAGTAATTAGCAATAGATTTCAGTTCATTAAACATGAATGAGGAAGATCTCAACTTTACCAAATTTTACTAGGGTGTCATAGCTCGGTGGACTTCTACCTACAAACAAGGTAATTACCCACCAGCAAGAGAAACTGAAAATAGCAGCAGCTTCTTTTCTCTTTATGGATATGTAAACTATGTTTTACTCTAATTTGTATTAATGAAGGAAGAAAATAAGAGATTAATTTTATTTTTCAGATCCACACTACAGTAAATCATTGCATGAATGTGCACTTTTTTTTGGGGGGTTGGGTCATAAATTGAAGTCAGCAATAATATTTTCACCTTTCCTTTTATGAATAGAAACTTCAAACATAAAATAAACATTTAAAATTGCTTTTTCTCTCCACATGCAGGAGGAGAAACAATTTTCTGAAGTTAATAACAAAGGCTGTGGGGAAATCATACAAAGCTAAACTGCATAGCACAGAAACCTGCTAAACAAAAAACTTTTTGAAACTTCTATTACTTTTTTTCTTATTGTTCTATGAGATTTAAAGTACATTTAAAGAGCAACCATTTTTTAAAAGCTCTTGGAGAAGACATTTCAGCTGTTATCCATTTTTATAGCAACTGCATTCAGGAAAGTAAAAAGTTTCTCAAATACATTTTCTTTTATTTTTCTAAAAATACTTGTAAGATCTGTTATTTCTTAACTTATGCCTGAAATATATGTAGAAAATATTTCAATAGATTGCAGTTTTTTAGATGAAGACATCAGTTTTCCAAATTGCAGTTTGATACCTATGATTTTATAAAGTGGAATAGATATAATATTCTTTTTTCATATTTGGCACTCTTTTAACAAGGAAAAAGCTCCTTAGAAAAAATATGAGGTAGAATTTTAATATCTTATGAATAACAGAATTTATGTGTCTGAAATTGCCTTGCTCTCTTCTCTCTCACTCTGGCCAGAAATCACACTGAAGTGAAAACATATCTTGATAAGTCCGGCACCTTTTATAGTACAATTGAACATAATGACCTTCTGGCATTGCAGGTTTATCACAGATGACAGCAAACTTTTTCTTAAAGGGCCATAAAATGAATATCTCAAGCTTTTGGGGTATTTGTTTCCTACAGCAGCTACTCAAATCATTTGTCAGAGAGTAAAAGCATGCATAGATGACTATTTTCCAATAAAATATAATTTACACACATGGACATCTGAATATTATATAATTGTATGTTATGAATTACTCTTCTTTCTATTTTTTTTAAGTTTAAAATGTGTAAAATTGTTTCAAATTGTAGGTTGTACAAGGGTGAACAAGTGATTCACCTCTGGCCTATTCACCTATGGACATCGTTTGCTGACCGATGGGGGCACATGTACCTCTTATGGCACTGCTTACAATACTGATTTACACTTCTAACTCCAGGTTCCTTGGATCACAGATTGCTGTTACCTGTCTAATCAAAACCTCAACCTGGTGATATAATCCTAATTCTTGGATCCTCTGCCTTTTCTGATTGCCCAATCCTGTGGTATTTTTTCCCAGTAAATTTCTTGTTTGTGCCTTTTGCTGTCCTTAAAAAATACAGTGCTAACATAATTCTATAGGCATTTCCTCAGCCAATTATTTCTTTGCCCATTCTACCTAATTTTATTTTCTCAGACCCAAAATGTGGGCACAACATTAGAGACTACAAGGGAAACAATAAGGATTGAATCATATAAGGCATATTTTCATGGACAGCTAAGTAAAATGTCACATTTATTTTTTAAAAAGTAGATTGAATACCCCCATTAAAGTAATAGACCATTGTCCATGGGTCCCAGGAACCATACATATGAACTAATGGGGACAGAGTTTAGGCTTTTTGTAGCACATATATAACCAATTATTTTTACTGCAAGCTATGTGATACAACCAATCTGTTATGCTTTGAATGTGTTTCATAATTCTTTGTCATTGTGTGTGTGCCTTTGTGTGTTTCTGTTGATTTCAGTTTGTTGCAGTCAGTCAAACTCTCATCCAGTCATCTTTTATGGAAATTACTAGATCACTTCATGTTATAGTAATATGTTAAGTATTGAAAACAAAACACATGTTGTAGGTTTTACTTTTCTTTTATTAATCTTGACTGAGAGCTCAGTTGTCCTCGAACTTTGATTTTTAAAATATAACACTGATTAAATTTTCAACTCATACACATGAGAAATTTTATGGACTAAATTATAAGGAATGTCCCCCAAATGAAGTGATCAATAGCAATATCTATTTCTGCATTTATTCCCAGAAAATCACGACAGGAATATTTTATCATATAAAATTCTGTTGTAATCATATAGATCTATTTACTATAAAACACCTCTAAAATACATTAAAATTTATGTTAACATCTTTCTTACTGGAAATCACTTGAACATTCAATTTTCTCATCCATTGCATGTCAGACAGAATCAAATCACCAAGTTATACTAATGGTGAAAAACAGTGTAAATAGATACTGAGGGGAAAAGATATTAAAGTAGCTGCTGATATGTGAAACTCTAACTGGAACCTACTTCATCAAATATAATTAGGTCATAATTTGATCATGATTGAAAAGTATAGAACTTGTTATTTAAAATTTTAATTTGTTTCGAAAATGCATCAGTGCAGCTATGTCATTGAAACCAAGGATAAATGTGCTTTTATAGTCAACTCTTCTTGGAATATTATTTCTACAACTTCTTGAAAGGGTGAAAAAAACTTTCATTTCAAGAGAAAAACACTAAAGAGGGGTAAAGCCAAAGGATAAGAAAGCAAATTGTTTGTTTTTTAAGAGAATGCTATAAAAATATAAGCCAATAATGTGTAGAAAATTGAAAAGATTTTTGTTGGTCATGAGGATAACGTGACCATACACTGTGACATGTCAACCCTAGCACAGTCCTAGGTGCGTGATTGACTGACATGTACGTGTGCAAACTGAGTGCAGGGAAACATACACCCCCAGATGTGGGTGGCACCAAAATATCGCCTTTAGCCTGGATGGAATGACAAAGAGAAACACAAGGAAAGGCTTCCAGTTTGAAGGGTTCCAGTCTTCTTGAGTGTTTTCACTATTTGATACCATCATCTTAGTACAGAAGTCTCTAGGACCCCCATTTCTTCTGCCTTCCAGTGCAAACACCATGAACCTCCAGAGAGCTTCTGGGCCTTGGAACTCAGACTGGTGCTGCATCTTTGATTCCCACTATTCTTCTGGAGCCGAGGAGCTCCTGGATTCCCCAGGCTCGCACCTGCTCAGGCAGCTGTTGTGGATGCCCCTCCTTCTGTTCCCTCAGTTGGCCATGGTGAGGCCTCTGTCCCTGATCCATAGTCTATCTGGTAGATCCTTCAATAATTATACACATCTTTTCTATCACTTCCTCTACAGAACCTCATTTAACAGATAACATTCTGATCACAGCACACAGTGAATGCAATAAAAATACACAGAAATCTGTTACTATTTTAATATAATTTTTAAAAGATTATTCTATGGTACTGGGGATTGAACCAAGGACCTCAGGCCTGCCAGACAAATGCCGAATTACTGAGTTACGTCCAGAGACCCCTCAGTAAGCTTTATTTCTATATTTTTACAGAATAATATTTTTATACTCATGTGTTTTAGCTTACTGTAGAGATAATGTAGACACTTGCCCCTACTCAGTTCAAGTAAAGACTGAAGCTATCACTCATGATCACACACACACACACACACACACA
>NW_022900947.1:51295589-51329446 GCF_012274545.1 Fukomys damarensis
TACATATATATATATATATAAATGATTGCTTTGAATACAAAGGAAATCAATGTTAAAAATCATACCTACAAAATTGCAAGAAGCTACGTCCTGGATTGAAACAAGTTAATCAACATTTATTGAAAATATCTATCATGCACTATTCTTTATACTAAGCAGAGATTCAGATTTGGATAAAAAAAAACAACATATTTTTAAGATGTCTGTTGCCAAAGAAGATATTAAAAACAATCATTAATAATTAAGCACTTTAAATTAATCTTGAAAATTATATACAGTATAGCAGGAAAACATGGAACAAGAAGACCTAGCCTAACCTGAAAATTATTTAAGCATTCTCTGAGGTTGAAACTTTAGTAACTATGAAGTGATTTGGGAGGGGAGACTGATTTATTTCTTTAGCCAAACAAAATAAATCAAAGCTGTTTTTTTCAAAGGGCTTTATATTGCTACTGTAACAGCAGATCCATTGAAATGGTCTTAGGATCCCCCTTTTGTTCTTGCCATTCCACTCCTTCTTAACCTTTGAAAAGAAGCCCCACCTTAAAGAAAAAGCTAAACCTTTCTTTAAATTCACAAAATTTAGATACCTTTGGAACAACTTCCTCAGTAACTTACCACAGGAAGTTGAAATCCATGGTGAATTGCAGTAGAGACCCCAGCCTGCAATCTCTCCCTTTATGCCCCTGAGTCTTGGGAAGCTAGACCTTGGAGGAACTTAGTCCCACATTTTCTTCAGGGATACCCTTGAATACACTTAAGACATTAGCACCACACTTTTCTCTGAAATATTGGTACTTGAGAGATGGACAGCCCAGATATTTGAGTCTAGTAAACCTATGAGTCTGCCTGAGCTCATAATTCTGTACAGATATTTGGTGTTATAAGTTCAAGATATGGCTGAAATTTGTTTCAGATTGACAATGTTCTGGAAATGAAAATTCTCCAAACAGTTATTCATAGTTATAAATTTTCTTAATTGTAGATATATATACCCTGTTTTCCTATGCTCTTTGTTTAAAGATTGTCATGAAAATGTTATAAAATTGTGATAGCCAACACAATAACAATATGGCATTCTTTTTATCTTTCAGCCTGGATCTGTTCATCAAGAAAGAATAAAATTTTCTTGTAATGTATTGCTCTTATTAAATTTAAAATGGTTTTAAGTAATGGCTTCTAATTCCACTTGGCATTTACTAATCATCTGTGTGTAATCTGCCCAAAAAGTGTCCTCAACATTCATATAATGTCCATATTATGTACTAGCTTTTGAAAAAGATTCTGACTTCTTTTTCATTTTTTAATATCAAATGTAGTAGTTTATACACTGTTGTTATTATATGATGTGAAAGCAACTGAACCCTTGGTGACTGCCATGAGGAAACTGCTTTCTGATCTTTATGTTTAAACTTAATTTCTTTAGATACTGCAGTGAAACATTAGACTTTAAAAGGAAGACTTCTACTGTGTTTTATTTCCTTACATGCAAATTTTATTTCCTTACATGCAAATGCAGTTCATCAGTAATCAATAGCTAATCAGGTTGATATTGCATATTTGTACATTTTTTCATTGCTGAGTCATCAATGGTTCATTAACAAGCTATTAAAACCTGCCTTAAAATTAAAATAAGAAGCAAGTTTTAAAGACAAAGTTTTAAACTTAAGTAGGATTTTCTTACACAACTTTCTTTCTGAAATGCTTACCATATGTTACCCATAATACATGGGTTTGGTTTAATCCTCATAATCACAGTGCAAGGAATATACCATTTTCCAAATTTAAAAAGTAGAGAAACTGAGGTTCAGGAATGTTAAGCCACACATAAAAATTTGCAAAGCCGATAATGAGTGCCATTCTGATGTGCTGGGCTTGGTGTTCTATATTGTGATTGAGGCTTCAATGTTTTTAAGGTTTTTTTTCTTTCTTCTGAGAATAGTTTGTGCAGTCTTCAGAGACACTATTTATTTAAAAGCAACAGAATATTTGGAAGCAAGTAATGTGGTTGGAAGTGTTTGCTCACACCAAGAAATGCCAGGAAACAAGGTGTGTTTTATGCAGTAAGATCCGTTACTATACTTCTTGACTTACCGAGGTTCAAAATGATAAATTGTAACACAATGCCCTGAAGAGCTAATGCAGTTTCAAAAGTTTACATGATTTTCATTGAGTCATTCGTTTATTGCAGAAATGCATTGGTATATGAATGGGTGTATTGGAATTGCTGGTGATCTCCAGATTTCTGCTTTCTAATAACTACAAGTTATAGATTTTCCATTTTGGTTCAGTTACGTAGGCCCATTCTAACAAGCAGCAGAAAATAAAACAGCTATTTATAGCTTCAGCATGCACATCCAGTTTCCCTCTCTGAATATTTAATATTGGCCATACATAAAGGTTTAAAACTTATCAAATGAAGCTCATACTCACAAGAGCAACTTCACTAAATTTTAATTTTACATGATCATCTTATGGTGTCTTTGTTCCATTTTAATTAGGAATTGTATTATATTGGCAAAAAATTTCAATTGTGTAAAATTGTCCATAGATTTTCATTTAGAATAACTAAATAACTGCCCATTCTCTGATTTCTTTTTTGTTTCTAAATGACCTCTCAGTATATACTTTCATCACTGCAATTATCAATTTCCTCAATTGTTCTTTCCTTGTTATATAAATTTTGAAAGATGTAGGAACAGACAAGTTTTTTATGAAATATTCTTTTTAATTATATCAGTATGTCCCTAAATGTGATAAATATGTGTAATCTTTCTTTTTTAGAAACACCAATTATTGCATGAGTGGATATTTTACTTTCTTCAAGAAATACAAATTCTGTGCCTAAATTAGTGCCTAAGTCTGTTCTGCAGGAAAGGATAAGAGAAAAACACTGAATAACAAATAATTACAAAATGTGCCAGCAGGCTCAGCTCTGAGGGAGGGCACACTGGGGTGGTATTCCACTGACTGTATGAAGCTCCAAAAGCAAATTAGGTAAGCAAAGCCTTCTTTATGAGAAGCAGAAGAGATCATGTCTTGCAGCTCCAAGGAAAGTTTTATCTTTGTTTCTTTAGCCTTTGGATGTGTGTGTGTGTGTGTGTGTGCGTGTGTGTGTGTGTGTGTGTGTGTGTGCGCGCGTGCGCGTGTGTGTGTGTTGTATTGTGTGCTGTTTGTTTTACTCATAGGTCTATTTTTATTTATTTATTTTTGGTACCAAGGGTCCAACTCGGGCCCTAGCATTTGCGAGTCAGGCACCAGAACTATAAGGACCAAGTTTTCAGGTCGAGGTGGGCTCCCTCTGTGCCCTTTGCTCACCTCTGCCCCTTGCCCAGAACAGAGCTGCAAAAATTCCATTCTGTAAAATTCTGTTCTGTATGATAGTCTCCCTGTGTTTCTGTTCCTCTTTTTAGGGCAAGCTGTCTTAGGGCATCTCCACCCGGTTTCTGTTCCTCTTTTTATGATCTAAAGATGAATTTTCCCTGCTTAAGATAATCAATGTTCTTTAAAAGGAGGAACTGATTTAGCCAACATAGGTACTAGTCACAGCTTACATAGGTAGCCACTGCTAACATAGGCATTAGCCACTGCTTACATATGTAGTCTTTGTTAATTAGTCTTTGTTAATTATAGAATTTGTTTAATCAGATGTTCTTTAAAAAGAGGAATTGATTCTGTGAACGCAGGCATTAGTAATTTTCCAGTAAGTGCCCCCCCAGTACCCCTCAAATATCCAATAGTAAGTGAAAGATAAAAATAGGACCTATAAAAAGGAAGAGTCTCCCTAACCCTATATAATCCTGCCTCAAAGATGGGTCTGGGCTCTCGGTCTGAAGCCGCTGTGATGGTGACACCCGGGGGTCCAAGCTCGAGCTTGCAACAAACTCTTCTTGTAATCGCATCAGACCTGACTCCTTGGTGGTCTTTGGGGACTTCGTGACTTGGGCATAACAGAACCACTGAGCTAAATCCTGGCCCTTCACAGATATATTTTAAATATTTTTATTTGAATTGAGAAGAGAAATGTGAGGAAATCTTGTCTTTTTTTCTGTCCTGTATTAGTATTATGCCCAGTTGGAGAGATGAGCCTTCGAAAATCTTTTACGCTGAGATTTCCCTACGTTAAAATTGGGTCCTCATTCCTCCGTGTCTTCAGCCAAGCTCTGGGTTCACCATTCTGTCATGGCCCCGGGTGGAGGAAGAGCTCTCTGAGACTCCTGGGGGCCCACCTGGGTTGCAGCACGACCTCCTCCTAGGCCCATTGGGCAAGAAGTTCCTCCTCACCCTGAGTTTCTTCAGGGAGGAATTTCTGAACAGCTTCCGCATCTTTCAGATCAGGTGACGGAGAGCCCAGCTCTCATGTGGGCATCTATTTCTTCCTTAATTCTCGAGCTTGTTCTTCAAGTTGGGGTTCCCTGGCCTCTTGTGGAAGTAGATGCAGTAAACACGAAGGGTCCCACCGACGTGGACCCACCAACCCTAACCCTAGCCCAGAAAGATTTTAGAAATTTTTCTCTGCAAAGTTGAACAGTTGTGAGGGAATAAGGGTTCGAATATGCTTGTTCTGGATTGGCCTGACTGAAATCTACCCAAGTTAATGTTTAAATGTTTACTAGATCCATTTGTCTGCTTGATCATTTTTCCCAGGGGAAAATGTATTTTGATAGAGAGCTTTTCATTTTTATAAAAACACTATCAGATACTAAAATACTGATTTTTGTTCATTCCTTAGATATGCAATTAAAATGTATATACAACATTTAAAACTCCAGTACGTAGTTGGAAAAGACACAAAAAGCTGCGTTAGATTCATGCGGAGCGCTTGCCTGGCCCGCCTAAGGCCTTAGGTTTGGCGCCAGCACCACGAAAAAGTGAGAGGCGTAGGGCTCAGATGAAGGTACAGTTTTCAAGCTAGCACATTTTACTCTACATGACAGTTGGATGGAGACGGAGAGCTGCTTTCTGTCCACTTCCGCTTACACAGGTGCTGTGTGGGGCTACACTGTGCTCACGGCTCCTCCTCTCTCTGGGATGTTTTATTCGAATCCGTGGACTTACTGATTCCGGTACTACGCACTTGTAACTGCGAACTGTACCGCGGGTTAGATCCGCTCTCAGCCATGTCAGGGCCCCCACCGGCCCCTCACTCCTACTGTTTTCTGCGCCCTAATTCACTCCTTCAGAAACTTGTGTCTGAGCAACAAGGATGTGCCTCTTTTATTTTTTGTTTTTTGTTTTGTTTTTTTGAGACAGGGTCTCACTATGTATTTGAGACCGACCTGGAACTCACTATGTAGCCCAGGCTGGTCTTGAACTCACAGTGATCTTCCTGCCTCAGCCTCCCGAGTGCAGGGATTAAAGACGTGTGCCATGATGCCCTGCATGGATATGCGTTTTTTAAATATTTTGAATTTTGCATGCTTGCCTGACAGTAGTTCTGAATTGATCTTTAAAAAAAAAGCACACTTTTTATTTTAACTAAAATTAGATAATTCTGTGTGTAAATTCGAAAATTAAACTTTGAGATAACGGGGATCAAAATAAACTGGGATCAACTTCCTGTAAATATGTTTGTTCCTGCCCCTGCTTTCATCTTTATTGTGGTGTAAATGTTTGCGTGGAAGAGTAGAATGCAGAATGCTTTTCTGAGACATGGTTTTAAGACAGAGATTTTTGAGCCACTGCTGCTCCCCAGTTCCCTCCAAAGTTTTCTATGATATTTCTGCAAGACTCAATATTGTACTTAGTAAGAGGAGAAATATCGTAACTGTATGCTTTATTTATTTATTTTTTTTTTTACTGGGGATCGTACTCGGATCCTTGCGCTTGCGAGGCAGGCGGTGGAACCACTGAGCTAAATCCCAGGCCCTATATGCGTTATGTTTTTAATTGTGAAAGATGCCAACCTCAGTGTTAGAAATCAGACTTGGAGAGTTCATGCTTAAGCAATGTACAACAGTACCTGAAGGCTTATTCTTGCATTTTATTTTAGTTTCACCTGATCATAATCAAGAGCGGCTTGGATGGATTCCTGATTTAGGCTACTTAGTCTTGCAAGGCAGTTTCATACTAATTGCTAAATATTTTTTTTCAGCTTTAATTGAGTTTATTGGTACATTTTAGGGATACAGTACAGTTACATTTATTGTTGGGATCTTGTACCTCTACATGACAAGTCTTGATTCTCATTTTTTCCCCTTACCTCTACCCTCCCTTCACCCCCTCCTCCCCTCCCCATCTACAAACACTTTATTTTCATCTTTTCATTCTCTCACATTTTTTTCTTTTCCCTTTTTACTCTTCCCCTACCCATCCCACCTTCCCTACACCTTTAGCTCCTTTCTTCCCATTTCTAAATGTCAGTAATCTTATTAGAATCTTATGCATTGTTGCAGATTATTCACACCAGGGAAACTATTCGGTATTTACACATGTGTGATTTATTCACTTAGGAGTATATCTTCAATATTATTATAGCTCACAAAATAAGGAAAATGGAGTGTTTTATGAGCAGCAACCTTTGAAGATTTCAGTGGATAGACTTGGGCTGAGGCTGCTGACTATGATGCTGTAACATACAAATATCTTCCCTCCTTCAGATTTGCTGACATGAATCTCTGGATTTTCTTTACTTTCCTCACACTCACTTGACCAATTTGCTCATGACAATTTCTAGGATTTCACCTTAAATCTGCCCCTTACTTTGCACAGAGTTAGCAGATCTAGAATTCTGAAAGTTTACTTCCTAACCATGGTTTGCTGTTAATCGCTGTTGCCATAAGCCAGAGGAGATTAGAAGTCAGAGGAAAGGAATAAAAGCCTCTCCCCTGACACACATCACAGTGTTCTTTTCCCAAACAGAGCCACTCATTCCCACACCAGGCTCTGCTTTGAGATTGGCTTGTGCTGGGCAGCAGCAGCTACAGCTGTGGGTACTGCTGTTCCACCTGTTAAATTTACAATACTGGCTGCCATGCGTGCGAAGTCTCTCTCCCTAGGTCAAAGCACTGGACCTACTAGGTCCACGCTACATGCTCCTAGACTGTGATAAGCTTTCTCTTTGATTTTCCAATCCTAGGGAAGACAGCTTGTTCCTACAGTTATTAATCTCTGGATAACCTCACCATGCACTCTAGTTCTTGGAGCTTTCCTCTACTTGGATAAACAATTTTGCACATTAAACCATTAGTTCAAAATTCCCTAAAACAAAAGTGACCTGATATTAACTGAAAAGCTCCAGTCTGTGCTTAAGTTTATATAAAACTTTACATCTAAATTTAGAGATAATAGGGCACACATGCTACCCAAAATGAAACCCTAGATATTTTGTAAGATTATCATTTTCCCATTACAAACAAAAGGAATCCATTTTTAAGAAACAGAAAAAGATTCGACCCCAGCCAGAATCAACAAAATCTTATCAGAAACAAATGGATAAGAGCTTAGAAAGTGCAACTCGGGCCTGATTACTGTCCTCTCCCACTCAGATCCTAGGGGAAAGTCATCAGTCAAGTTCTCCAGATCACAAGACAATTTTGTCTTCCTACCCCTGGTAAGAGTTTACGCAGAAGCCCACTCGCAGCCAGAGAAGATCCCTCAGGCCAAGCCAGACTTTATTTGAAAAATCCACATCTTGGTACTTTCTGCTGATGTTTATAAAACTTCTAGGTTTCAGAATAAAGAGAACATTGTCTAAGCTTTCATATGTCTTTTTGCTTTTTGCTGTGTGCATGAGTTACCTTCATGTTAATACAAAGAAATACCCGACAATTTACGCAAGGCAAAGGTTTATTTAGCTCATGGTTCTCAACAGTTCCCTCTGAAGACCAGGGCCTCTGGTGAGGACACTGAATGGCGACCTGTTGGAGCAGGCTGACATCTAGCACACCCCTCTGAGTGCGTGAGGCATGCTCACCTCATGTTTGAGCATTTCTCTAAGGCTGTGGACCTTCCAGTAAACCTCACCTCTTAAAAATCTAGAGAACCTCCCAGTGGCACTGCCCTATGTAACACATGGTTGTTTTTCAAATCATAGCACTAAAACAAAATACTACAGACTGGGTAAGTAATAAAGGAATGAGGTTTAGTTCAATTACAGTTTTAAAGGCTCCAGCTCAAAGTCAGGTAATACCATCTGCTTGGTCTCTGGTGAGGGTCAAATGGTAGATTGTGTCACAGTGGTGGGAAAATGTGTGGAAGAGATCACACAGTGAGACAGGAAGCCAGAGAGAATTAGAGGATGGGCTTGATCTGTTTACAACAGCATGCCTTCTCAAGAATGCACTCAGATCCCTGAAGATCTATATTAACCCCTTCCCAGGGCTACTTTCCCCCAGGCCCCAGCTCTATCACCTCCTCACTCTTGTATGAAGGATCAAGATTCCTCCTGAGACACCTTTAGGAGACACGCTCAAATCATGTACAACTCTCAGCAACTTCTCAACAGAAAAGATATCTAAGGAGAAAAGAGAGACATCTGGCATTTCCTTTCTGAAATACTAGCTACTTGATTGGAGGTTCTTATTCCTTGTCTAAGGATCAAAAACTGTGTGATAAATTCTATTAATAGTCTTCATAAGTGAAACTGAAAGAAAGACATTCCCAAGCTTTCAAAAATACAGGATTCTTGTTTTCTTTTTCTCTCAGTGAGTTTATTGGTACATTTTAGATATACAGTACAGTTACTTTCATCATTGGGGTTTTTTACCTTTACATGACAGGTCTTGGTTCTCATTTTTTCCCCTTATCCCTGCCCTCCCTTCACCCCCTCCTCCCTTCCTTATTTACAAATACTTTATTTCCATTTTTTTCATTTTCTCATGTTTTTTTTTTCTTTGCCCTTTTTACCTTTCCCCTACCCTTCCCACTTCCCCTACATCTTTAGCCCTTTTCTTCCTATTTCCACATTGTCAATTGTACCATTAGGATCTTACGTACCATTGTAGTTTTCCACACCAGAGAGAGTATTCAGTGTTTATACATGTGTGACTTATTTATTTCACTTAGGAGTATATTCTCAATATGTATCATTTTCCTAAGAATCAAAAATACAAGATGTATCTGCTCATACATCTTCTCCCAAAAAGAATACTTGAAGATCTATCCAGCCTAACAAGAGCTGAGTCAGAACAGAAGTGAGACAGGCAGCCACGAAAACAAGGTTCAGTGCAAGGATGGTGATGACATACATGTGAGTTTAGTAACATGTTTCTTTCGCTTTGACTTGCATACAAAGCAAAAGTATGTAAATAGATAAGGATACAAGTGGATAAATAAAGCTCTTTGACACCTCATGTATTTCTTACTGAGACACACATAAACTCAATGCTTCCTTTTCCACATCTTGGAGGGAAAGTCTATCAAGGCAGAGGCAAAATACCAAACCAAAGTTTATTGACCTTAATCTTTCAATTGGTATAAAGAAGCAGCCCATCCTGGCTTGAAGGCGATTAATCTTCCATACAGTATGGCCATGTCATACTGGCCCCAAATCTAGATTATGAACCTGGATTTCTCACTATTTAGATAGCTCTAATTACATATTTTTATTGTAAGCAAATTTTTCTTATGTCTTCTTAGGATCCATAACCCTCTCTATATTTCTTGACAAAGAAATTTCATAGAAGAAACAAGTGACCTAGAGATAAGTGGCCATAGACTCTGTATTAAACACAGCACCGTGACATAACAGGATGGCCCAAGAGGACAGATCACAAAGAACTATTCCATCCATTCAAAGCGAAGGTTTACCTGCAAAGGTCTTAGATGTCTTGCAATCTACTGGAGTTCCCTGTTTCTACTTCAAAATTCTTTTAATTTTGTATCCGTATACATGTATGGTGCATAGCACTCACATTCTTCTTGGGAACTGGTAAGTGCACTGTGGAACTTTTATCCCTTCCATCCCCACTCCACCTCCTTCTCTCTCCTTCCTCAGACCCTTTCCCATCTCCAGATGTTCTACCTCCTGTTGCTCACTGTCTATGTTTTATTTTTCTCTCTAATCATTTATAGTTTGGCCCTAGAATATTAGAGATGCTACGTGACAAGAAGCCTTCTCTGTCTGGCTTATTTCACTGCCTATGTTGTCTTAAAGTCCCACCATTTTTCTCACAAATGACCCAGAATTATCTTCTTTAAGGCTGAATAGCCCTTCAGTGTGTGTAGTTGTTGACATTTTCTGTATTTGTTCTGTTGCTGTGAATATAGGTTGCTTCCAGAGTTGAACTGTTGTGAGTTGTGGTGCTACAAACACATATATGTATACATCACTGTAATATAATGGCTTTAATTTGATTAGAAAGATGCCCAGAAAATGTACAGCTGGGTCAAATGGAATTTCTACTTTTATTGTTTTGAGGCATCTCCTTGATTTCCATAGAGGTTGTGTTAGTTTATAGTCCTACCAACAATTTGAAAGTGTTCTTTCTCTCTTCAAAGATTTTTTTTTTTTTTTAGTTCTTTTTTTTGTTTGTTTGTTTTTGTTTTTGAGACAGGGCCTCACTATGTGGTTGAGACTGACCTGGAACTCATTATGTAGCCCAGGCTGTCTCAAACTCACAGTGATCTTCCTGCCTCAGCCTCCCAAGTGCTGGGATTACAGGCATGCGCCACCACCCCCGGCTGTTTTTTGAGTTCTTGATGGTAGTCTTTCTTATGATGGAATCTCAGTGTTTTTTCCGTTGTTGCTGTTCGTTTTGTTTTGTTTTGATTGTTTGTTTTGCATTTCCTTAATGGCCAAAGATGGTGATTTTATTTTTTCATTTTCTTATTAGCCATTTGTATTTCTTCTTCTGAGAAGGGTCTGTTCATTTCAATTTCCCAATTTTTCATTTGAACTTTTTTTGGGGGAGTCTAAACTTTTTTATTTCTTTACGTATTCTGGTTACTTGTCCAATGTTGGAAAAAGCTAGCAAAGTTTGTAAATTTTAATTTTTCTATAGCTTTTTCTCTTTCCTTTGTTAATTGTTTGCTATTTAGAGGTTTTTAAATTTGATATAATCCCATTTATTGATTTTTGATGTCATATCTCATGAGTATTTCTGTTCACAAGTCCTTACATATACCTATTGTTTTGCAGAGTTGTATGCATATTTTCTTGCAGCAGATTCAGTGTTTCTATCTTTATATCTAGGTATTTGATACATTTTGATTTTATTTTTAGAGTGAATGATATGGATGCAGATTCATTCTTTTGCATTTAGATAACTAGATAATTTTTTCCAGAATGACCTTTTCCCCAGACTATGTTATCAACCCTTTTGTAAAAAATCAATGTCAGAAAGTTCTGGGAGTTGTTTTTGCATCTTTTATTTTCTTTCATTATTTAGAACTTGTGTTACTGTGCCAGTGCAGTGTTGTTTCATTAATCAGTTTCTTATGTTAAAAAATAGTATCTAGACTAGATAATTGTTATGAGAGCTTAATGGCTATATTCAATCAGACATGGATTCATGCAATATTCTAAATAATAAATAACTGAAACTATTTACTATATTATTTTACATGTATATCAGAGTCATATCTCTATAATTATATAAAACAAATAGTTAAATAACTATAACATATTTTAGTAATTTTATGGCTAAAATATGATTTAAATATAAAATGACATCCTCAAATTGAATTTTGAAATGGCAAAATATTAAAATAACACAGAAAATAAATTTTAACAGGATCACATGGGATTTAAAATGCTAAACATTTTATAGGAGTGAATGTAAGTACATTTATAATTGATTCTGTGTACTTTGATATTACATGTAAATATTTTATTATATGATCAATAATGTAATGACAATAATAAAATAGCACTTCTATGTCCTTAAACACAACATAAATGAAAAATATATGAATACATACATATACACTTGTATATACTCACTTTATTTAGATAAACACTTCTCTCAAATATGCATTACTATCCTAAAAATTGATTATATTTAACTCCTCCACACATGTGCATTGTGAGCATTTATAATAATATGTCATTTGCGCTGGATTAAGACATACCATAGCAATCAGAAAAGTATGCTCCGGCGTGATAGATCATGATAGCATGGCACTGGGTACTGTATATGGTTCTTGACACTTTCTTTCTCTCACTGCTGTGCTTCCCAGTTGACGTGAACTAAGCATTTTTGTCCTGTATGCTCTTCTACCATGGTATTTCTTTCTTGAACCCTACTGACCACATGTTGAATTTCATGAAACCGTGAGCTAAATTTATTCCTTTAAGTTGTGGATTTTGGCTATTGAGTCTCAGTGATAGGAAGTTGCTCTGTTACAACAAATGACCATATTGTTTAGAAGCTTGAAATAAGTTTGAGAGGAGTTTGGGAAGGTTTAGAGGAGTAGGCTGGAGAAACCCTAGAACACTGCAAATAGCCTTATGGATGATTTCCACTGGAGCTCAGACAGTGATGATGATTTTAAGAGTGAAGACAAGGATTAGAAGTTACAGTTGGAAACAGTGCTCCATTGACAGTCAGATGAGAGAACGTGTGTGTTGTACTCATGCAAAAATTTGTATACATCATTCCCATGTCCAGATACTTTGCAGGAGACTGAATTAAAGGGCAGTGGACTAGTTAATCAGGAATTTTCAAGCAGCCCAACATTCAGGCTGTGGCATGGGTACTGTAGGCTAATTTTAGCCAGATTTAGAGAGAGAATCAGGGGCAAATGAAGAGAAGAAAATTTGAAAAACTTAAATTGTGGCCCAGAGGAATTATGTGTACAGATAGTGTCAAAAGAAGTATAGGTGCTGAAGAGATCAGCACAATTAAAAAGAAATCAAGTAGTTGTACATATATACTACTTGTGTGACAGTAGGCCTTGGCAATATCCATGTGTTACTGCTCTTCCCGGCATATGGAATGCAATAAACGTAGGTTGAGGAGGCATGAGCATTCAGGCAATGAATGCTTGAAAGGACAGTGTGACAAGCTGAGAGAGTGAAGCCAAATGCAGTGGAGACTGCAGCAAGTTAGAGATGCTAAGAATGTGCAGGATATGCCAAGGGAAGCTGCAGGATGTGAGTAGAGACAGACCAAGAGAAAAGTTGTGTGGGTTGCAACCTGTAAGGTCAAAGGGGTGGAGCCACGCATGCCCTTGAAGTTCACATTTTACCACCATGTGCCCATGATGCCATATTTGGAGCTAAGGGACTTAATGTTTGCCTGCTGGGTATCAGACTTGCTTTTCTGGAACTCTTCTCTACTCTCTTACTCCTCTCTTGTGGGATGGGAATGTTTACCTGTGCCATTGTATTTTGTGGTTTTGTAACTTATCTTTTTATTTTTTTACAGATTCACAGCTAAAAGGCAGCCTTGGGCCTCAGAAGAAACTTGGACTTTGAAAAATGCTAGAACTGTTGACACATTCTGGGAGAGATTTTACCTTTTTGATTGTATGCAGAATAGTTGTAATATGTTAAATGAACTTGTGAACTTGATATTCTCTAAAATTGGAGATTACATTTTGTTTAAAGATATTTGTTGGCTCTGAAGTTGACAAAGGGGAACCATTAATCCTGATCTGTCAACTTCATCAGATTATTTTTTTCATTTTTTACTGAGTTTATTGGTACAATCTAGGTATATGATACATTTACATTCATTACTGAGATCCTGTACCTTCACATGACAGGTCTTGTTTCTCATTTTTTCCCTTTGTCCCTGCCCTCCCTTCACCCCCTCCCCCACTTCACATTTACAAACACTTTTTTCCATTTTTTAAATGTCCAGCAGATTAGTAAGACAAATCCTATGAGTGTCTGTGCAGGTCTCAGAGGTGTGAGCTTAGGTAATAACACGTGGTCTCTGCCCTACTTCTCTCTGCTGCTGGTCTTCTGCTCTGCTTTTTGGCAAGGACGAGCTAAACAGTTTTATTTTTCCTCTACTTTGTGTCATGGGATTTTCTGCCTTGCAGCCAGCTGACCATCTACCAAATCTCCTGAAATTGTGAATTGCATTAAACCTTTCTATTTTTAATTTTTGGGTATCAGGTATTGCATCTCTGTTACAAGAAACTGATTAATACATGCATCTTACTCTAAGCTCATGTCTATGAGAGTCATCTAACATCAATAGGAAGAGATGCTATCAGAGCAAAACAAAAAATTAAAGTAATAGTTTTTTTCTAAATATCACTGTAATCATTAGATCAAGCAGGAAATGGAAGCACAGATAACTGGTTATTTATGGGATCATAATAAAAATTTCAAAAATACAGATTTAACAGTATCTTGAGAGGCTTTCACAGCCTTAAATTACAGTGAATATAAATAAAATCAATCTTCAATTCAAAATTAAGAGAAAGCACATGAAAGAAAAATAAAAAATTCCGTTAGCAGGAAAATGACTAAGAAAAATATCAGTGAAATTATCAGATATCAAAAGTCTATATTTTCTACAAAAGCCTATAATACATAACAAATAATATAGGTGGTAACACCACAGATTTAAAGAAAATGCATCATATGAAGCAGATTCTTATAATCTTACATAAGAGTTTTTTTGTATTAATAATAAAAGGACTTTTTTCGAGAAACCACTGAATAGGGAAATTGCTCCAATTTACTCAACAAGAGGTAGAAACACATACTAATAGCCTTCAGAAATGAAAATATTATTAAATTTATGTTAAAATGGAAACCAAATCTCCAAAATAAATTTTAATAAAATATAACAAGATGTTAAAGATATTACAGAACATATAATACAGAATACTTCTCGATTCAATAAATGAGGCAATCATTGAGTTCCAAGGGGAAAAGATAGGCTTAAACTAGTTTTTCAATCAAATTTACAAAGATATCAAATTAAGAAAAAAATACAGATTCGTATTAAAAATATAAATAAAAATGTTCCAAAGGAAACAGTTATTGAAATCAAACAAAATATGTAAAATGTACAATAGTCAATTGTATAAACCTAGCAATAAAGGGAAATTCATCATTAAAAATTTTACTTACATATCTCAGCACACTAATGCATTATGCTAAAGTGTATAATAATATCATAAATACTACAGCACATTACATACTTTATATTACACATCATTCATTTATTTTAAAAATTAAAATCTGAATAATTCCTCTTTCTTGTTTACTTTTTCATTGTTGAGACAAAATATTTAACACCAAAGTTAAAGGGGGAGGGTTTGTTTTGACCCACAGTTTGTAGATCTTTCAGTGCTAAATCTGCTGGCTCTGAGGCAGGGTGGCAGGGCAGAGGGGCATTAGAGAAGAAAAAAATGTTCATGGCAGGCAGAAGACAGCAAAAGCAACAAGCAGCAGCAAATGATGACAGCAGCCCTTTTTTAGGGTGGATAGTACTGACACCAAGGGTGTTGCTACCTGTTTTTAGGGCACTCACAGCAAGGGTGGGCCTTCCTATTATCCACAACTATGCCAACCAGAACTATGCTAAACCAATCAATGCGTTAATTTAGTAATTGCACATATTTAATTCCAGCATCACACACTCTAGTTCCCTTAAAAACCCAAGTGTGACCCTATGAGGCTTCGGGGGACCATCTAGATACAAGCCATAATAGCCTTTAACAGATTACTTATATTTTTAATTAATTGTACAATACATGCAGAAACAACGAACTCCATATTAAACAATTGCAAACTATTTTCCTTAAAATTAAGACAAATTTTCCAACTATTTAAATTCTTTAACATATTTAACCAACAATAAGACAATCTTTTTGTTTGTTTATTTTTGGTACTGGGGATCAAATTTGGATCCATTGCTCTTGCGAGTCAGGCTCCAGAACCACTGAGATAAATCTCCAGCCCAAGAAAAATATTGAATAACAAGTCTGGAGAAAAATCATGAAGGCATTTGAATTAAAACTACTGAAAAACTTGCTATACCCAAATCTAGCTTGATCTTTAATTTACTCTATAAACCTTTTCACATAATAAAGTAATCTTTGGTAACATTCTGCTCAATGAATGGATACTGCAAATCTTTAGGGTATTTCTTCAGCTCCCTCTCTTATCACATTCAAGGATAAATTTCACTACATTCTATCAGAAGAAAAAAATAATTATGTATGAGATGTCTTGAAGCCCTTCCTTTCCACAAAATTTACTGTCCACTATAATCACACTCTTCACCTTTCTTCTCATCACATTAGAAAAGATCATTTTTTTTTGTCAAAGTTAAATTTCTGGGTGATATTTAGGATCATTGTTTTAATAAGAAAGATGTTGTATCTATTTGTATACTACATAGAGAAAATATCATAGAGCAAAGATACTAGAGGATCTGGAGAGGGTGGAATAAAAGGAAGAGATTGTTCTCCCATTGTTCAAAGTCTTTCCTGGTAGTCATGAACTAAAATTAGAACTTTTGTTATTATTCCCCCATAGCTGTCTCTGTATTTTTTATTATATCAGTAGTTATGTTTTAGTAGTATTTTTATTTACTCTTATTATGCTATAATTTCTCAAAAAGATATTTACCTAATTTTATGCATTTACAAAATCCTTACTATCTATCCAATATACTACTAAACAGAGGTGATTTGATGATGAAAAACAAAAGGAATTATCTTGCCTTTCAGTAGTACAGAAATGAAGAAAAATTAGTCCATTGAATATTGAATAAATGCAAAATTATCAGAGTATAAAGGAAATGAGCAAAGGTACATACTGGTGAGAGATACTATGTCTGAATGTATGTGTACATCAAAAACTTCCATGTTACATTCTATTAACCAACATGATGATGCTAGTAGGTGGGGCCTCTGAAGTTGAGGAGACCATGAGAGTAGTGAGGTAGAATCAGGGACAGGAATATACCCTTCCAGGTCACCCCAGGGTCACAACTCCAACCAAACAGGCTTCATCTACTAAAAGCATGTCATCAGTGACTGGATCCACTGATAAGTAAGGCAACCGCATGATCAGTTACCTTTCACATGCATGAGAATTTTCAGGGACATTGTAGATAGAAATCCTAACACTGCATGAACAGACTAAGAAAGAAGGAAGATATCAATGACAATATTTGACTCAGAGCTATAAGGTGGGGAATATGACCCTAATACCAAATTTGAAATGAAATTTTAATGAATGACTGACTAAGAGTTAATTGGAAACACATAATAGATTCAGAGGGATATTCATGGGTGCCATTTTAATATTGGTGTTGTGTTTTCTAACACAAATTGAAAATGACAGAAAAGTCTATGATTATTCTATGTTCTTCGTCACAACACCAAAGATGTTATATAGAGTTTATCATGAAATGTTGTAAAACAAGTATTAAGCATGCAATAATTCTGTTAGTGTTCTAAGTGAATTAACCAATCCTGCCTTTGCAATTGAGCGTTCATACTGAGATAGTCAGAATAGAAGCGCAACATGACAATTCAACAAAAAGTAATGAATGCATCAATTAAGTTTAAAAAAAAAAGCTTATTCTTACATACAATTAGTTTAAACAAAATAAAGGGAGCTAAGTGAAGCTGAAACCCTGAACAGCTTCTGAATCTGATAAGCTTTTGATTCTTCTCCCATCCTATCAAGGCTCACAGTCCAGCTCTAATAGCACTGCTCCTCAGGAAGACCTACAGCCCAGGTCTCCTCTCTGGCAGGCTCCTTGGTCTCTATGCCTCCAGGATGGGGAGATCAAGGCACCTTTTGGTCACAGCCGACTCCACTTCTTAAAGCAGCATCAGCATAGAGGAGTCACATTGAATCTCATCACTAACTAACAACTTCAGTGATTTCTTAATAAGTACATATTTAATTTCATCAACTTCTTAAACCAACATCTGACATCAGCCAGATGAAAAACATAAAACAGATCTTGCTGTTTATGATCATACATTAACTTAAAGATTGAACTCAACATATACTGTAGTGTAGTGAGTCATGGAATGTCACCGCACGTCCAACTAAGAATAAAGTCTCTGTATTAGTTCGTCACAGCAGCAGTTCCCCCACATAATTACTCAACACTTCTTCAGAGAGGCCAGCTGTAGTATGATGGGTGCCAATATATAGGAAGCAAACTCACTCACACTTTACTGTATTCCATGAGATCTTTAAATCCAGCAGATGAGGTATTTGCTGATTTCCAATTACTGTGGCAAATAAAAGCAGCAGCTGCACATCTAACTGTGGAAGTGCTAGAATTCTCAGAGCAGTCACTAAAAACGTGTCATGTGAACTTCAGATCCGCACTTTATCCGTAAAAATGTGTTCCCCTAATCCCCTGACTGGACCACTACTTTGTTGAAAAGTGGTATCATTTCCAAGCCTTACTGCATGACATCGGAGTGCTAGGAAAGGAGAGTGTGTTGTCATCCAATTCAGCAGTGGGTTAAGGAAAAAAAAACAAAACATAGTTTCAACAAGGAAAAGTCAAAATATGCAAATAAAAATATGAGGATAATAGTACAACATATTTTAAAATGTTTGCCGATAGCCTTTCACTATTCTTTTTTTTATTGAGTTTATTGGTACATTTAGGTATACAGTACAGTTACATTCATTATTGGGATCTTGTACCTTTACATGACAGATCTTGGTTCTCATTTTTTCCCCTTGTCCCTGCCCTCCCTTCACCCACTCTTGCCCTCCCCATTTACAAACACTTTATTTCCATTTTTTCATTTTGTCATATTTTTTGCTTTTCCATTATTACCTTTCCCCTACACTTCCCATTTTCCCTACACCTTTAGCCCTTTTGAGGATATACTCCTAAGTGAAATAAATAAGTCACACAAGTGTAAATACTGAATAATTTCTCTGGTGTGAAAAACTATAATAGTCATAAGATCCTAATGGTATAATTGACTATGTGAAATAGGAAGAAAAGGGGTTTTCACTATTCTTTTATATTTTTCTTTTGTAAAATAATACTCTCTCCCTTTTCACTTCAATATTTCTGCTAAATCTATAATCATAATACAAGTCTTTATTAAGAATATAATCACATTTTCCTAAATTTGGTACATTTCATGTGCTTACTACTCTTTAAGATTTTTTTTTTTTAACAAATAGTGAAAAATCTAAGAAACTATCAGGGCTCAGCAATTGAATCATGATATATTCTGCAATGTGAGCCACAGACAAACCAATATATTAATGCATAGATTTCCTAGTAAATATGGATAGAAATATTAATTTTAGATTGTGTTCTCTGTACACATATGGGTGAGAAATAGTGTTCAGATTTTCTAATGTTACTTAAATTTTCTGGGTCATTCTCTTCTATTTTGTCAATTAGATCAGAGGAAAGAATATTTAATTAATTGCCCAGCTTCCTAGACACGGCCAGGCTCTTGCTCTGAAGGAAGGGCAGAAACTGATTCGTCCAATTTCCTTTCTCTGTACAGTTGCGTCCTCCTACACGTCAGACCGATTGTGAAGATGCAAAATCCTCCTCAGTGCAGAGATATAATCTACACACTTTAGCATGCCCAGCTAGAGTTTCGCACATTGAGCATCGGCTTTCCTTCCTTTCTAGCCTGTTGTTTAAATTGATGTAAGTAATTCTGTGTAGCAGAGTGGAAAAGATGGGGTGCGCAAAATTCAAGTTTTTGTGTCTACGGACCCAGATCAGAAAAGACTACCGTTTCCCTCCTGGATTAGTTTTCTCCATGGCCAAATTGCTTCTAAAATATTCATGAAATTAAGTCTGTTAATTATTGTAGGTGAAGAAATCTGTTACTAAACACAAAATCTGTTTTTCAAATGCCAAAGCACCTTTATGGGAGGCAAACAAATTCGATTATTGCCAGCGTGAGTGCTTTCTAGTGTGTATGCAAACTCAAAAATTCTATAAGGCATCAAGTTGCCTGAAGGGGGAAGGGAGAAACAAACTGGGGATTAGCTGGCTACTGAGGTTCTATGTATTAATCCATGTCTGCAATAAATATTGAAGACATTCGTTGTGAATATTTGGTACATGGATATGACACGTATTAAAACCTTTTACATCCCTTCTCACTTTCCCCTCAATATTTCTTGGTATTTTTGCAAAGGATCCCTATATTCTATTTTCTATTTTTTAATTTGCTTTTTAGGGCCAGGGATTTAGCTCAGTGGTGCTGCTGCCTGCCTCACAAGCACAAAGTTCCAAGTTCGATCCCTGACACCAAAAAATAAATAAAAGCCTTTTGATTAATTTATACTTTAGTTTTCTCATACACAAGAAATGATAGTATATTTAAATATGTGTGTATGGTTTAGTTCACCTAACATTTTGGACTCAAAGTGAATGTTTTACCCTAGAAGTGAACTAAATTTATCCTTCTGTATTCCAGAATACTACTCAATTGTGTATAAATATCATATTTTTGTAATCCATTCATATGTCAATAACTGTATACCCTGCTTCCAATATTTAGCTCTTCGGGGCTGGGCGGCCCTAAATATGGGTATGAGTGTGTCACTATAACATGATGTCTTTAACATCTAAAGCTGGAGTAGCTGAGCTTCTATTTTAACTACTTGAGAAATCACCCCACTTATTTCTGTAGTTGTTGTACATTCCATCAATAATGGAACACTGTTCCTATTTCTCAGTAACCTCCCCAGCAAGATGCCGTGCTGGTAGCCTTTCTTTGTAGAGTAAGGTGGGATATCTGTGTTTTAATTTGTATTTCTCTAATGACCAGTGATGTTGAAAGTTTTTCATTTAGTTATTGGCCATTTACAGTTCTTGAGATATTGAGATGTGTCTAATCATTTCAGTTGTGTATTTTATGACTTGGTTCTTTATTCTGGGTGGGGGTCTAATTTTCTTGGATTCTTTACATAAGCAAGATATTCAGCCTCTGTCTTAGGTGTAGATGGTGAAATAAATTTTCCACTGTGCAGGTTTTCTCTTCACTCTGTTGGTTGGAAACATTTCACTATATGGTGTCATTTGGTGATTGCTGGTATTATATCTTGCACAAATGAGGATTTGCTCAGGAAGTCCTTGCCTATGCCTGTGGCTTCACAAATTTTACTTAACTTATCTTCCAGCAAGTTGTTTCTGTTTTAATATTTAGATCTTTGATCATTTTTATTTTAGTTTAATATATGCTGAGGGATATAACTAAACAAAAAGCAACAATGTGATGCTTGTGAATATTTATTTTAACACAAACCACAAATAAATTAACCCTTTATAATATTTAGTGAATGGAGTGATGCTGGTATGCTCACCTGTACCTGGCAGTCACAGTCATTTATCACATGAAAATGTTGATGAAAAAAGGACCCATAATTCTGAAGAGACAGTAATGGTGACCTCACTATGTGTGTTCTCTAACAAAGCATTGTGTTGGTAATCTAGAAGATGTTTTTAGTACGGTTAAATATTTTTTGAAACTAGTTATAGTAAATTTGACAATAATTTGTAATGTAATGAGATTTAGTTAAATAAGTCACTCATTTTTCTCTTGCAAATAGATCACTTACTACAAAACATTTGCTGATCTTTTCTATGATACTAAGCAGAAATATTTAAGTCATGCTATAGTCATTTAATCTGTCAGTTCAGTAAAAATTAGGGAATTTTAAAATAAAGAGGGAGATTTGGTTTTCCTAGGGCAGTTTTCCTTGGGAGAAAGCACTTAAAAAGAGATACTTGCAAACTTTTCCATCATATGTAATGTTATTGTTAACTTGCAAACTTTTCCATCTTATGTAATATTATTGTCAAAATTGTATATGTCCATAATATGTGTCAATTTAAGTCTCTTATGTTAAATCTCATTACATATTTTCTGATAATGGTATACGTTCTATAGATTACCCCATTGTTAAATAGGTAGTGTGTATCCCATTCCGTAGGTTGTCTCTTAATTTTAATAACTATTTTTCAGTTGTGCAGAATGGTTTGTTATAGTCCCATTTGTCTATTTTTACTTATACTTTTTCTGCTTGTGGAATCTTGTTCAGAATTTTTTGTCCATTTCAATGTCCAGAAGCATTTTCTTTTAGTAGTTTGAAGTCTTAGCTTTACTTCTCTAATCTGTTTTTAGTTTGAGTTTTATAAATAATGAGAAATAGGGTCCAGTTCATTATCCTGCTTGTGGATGTTTTTTGTGAGTCTCTGAAATTACAAGCACAGTTTGCATGCTATATGCTTCAAGACATGGGGTTTTCTCTTGCATAGTTTCTTCCTACAGTTGTTTCCTCAGTGACTATTTTAGCTGCCCATGGAAATCTTTCTTTTTTGTATTTAAATGTTCTATTTCCTCTTTTCCCCAAAGTAATCCTTTCGATGTGGCTCCTATGATACCATGCTGCAATTACCCATAGCTCCCCCCAGTCAGGCCCTTTTCAGTGCTGCTATGAAAACATTACCAGAATCATCTCCATACTTAAAACCCTTCCATCTTCTGCTTTCATCCTTAAAATAAATTCTCAACTCCTGAACCTTGTGGTAGTTTTGTCTTGAGGTAGCTTTCTTACCCACAGCTATGCTAGCCCACGAGCACTGCCACAAGTCTCACCACACTTTTATCAGGCACAGTTTCATACACTGGAAGCATCAGCTTGTATTAAACCGACACCAGCTTCCTTCTGAATCTGGCATCTTGCTCACACCGCTTACGCTCATCCTTCTCTTATGTGTTCCACTTAGTTGTTTACCGTCTTTCTGTCTCTTCCACACCACCTTTCGTGTCAATGGTTATTTGTTGTTATATTACTAAAAAGCACACTAAGACCCCGTCTTTGGCCGGTCTTCATATGTGTAAATTCTTTGAGTTCATCTTCAGAAATAGGTTGTTGTAAGTTCATGTGAAAAGACCTGAAAGAAGATTTTTATTTTCCCTGGGAATCATTCTCCCCCTTGAAATGAAAGTATTCAAACAAAAAGGAATATGCATCACTTATTCAATATAACCTAACATCCATAGATATTTTATTTATATTTTTAAAAAGATAATTTAATAGTCTGTTTTATACAATAAGAAAATATTCTCATGTTAATTATGTGGAAAAATGTGAATCACCCTTACTAAACAAAATAAAATCTCGACAATATAATTTCAGATAAAATTAACAAGCAATAAAAATTGGGATATGTTCATTTAAGATAATTAATTCAAAACTTCAATCCATAGTAAATTAATAAATAAATATACAACGTTAAAACAAAGCTATAAATACTGAATCATTTCTCTGGTGTGAAAAACTCTAATGATACATAAGATCCTAATGGTATAATTGACAATGTGAAATAGGAAGAAAAGGGCTAGAGGTGTAGAGAAAATGGGAAGGGTAGGGGAGAGGCAATAAGGGAAAAGAAAAAGAAAAACATGAGAAATGAAAAACTGGAAATAAAGTATTTGTAAAAAAGGAAGGGAGGAGGGGTGAAGGAAGGGCAGGGATAAGTGGAAAAAAATGAGAACCGAGACCTGTCATGTAAAGGTACAAGATCCCAATGATGAATGTCACTGTACTGTATACCTAAAATGTACCAATAAACTCAATAAGAAAAAAAGCCATGAAAGGAATTAATGAATTCCTTTACCACAGAATTTACCAACTAAAATTATTCTAAAAATAGATTGCTATTAAAGTCTTCAGAATACAGCAAGAAGCCTTTACATGTTGTAGTATTATTTAATTGTAGTGAATTAGCTCTATTTTTGGCCTATTTCTACTTGTTTTCATTTACAAATATATTGCAAATAAAAACATTAAACTATTTTCCCATAAGATTTTCAATATTTGTTACACACAAATTAATTATTCTATAAACAAATATTTCTGGCCATAATACCATTACTCTATGTATGGACAAATATTTATGCTTAAAATTAATGTTCACTGACTAAATTAAATTTAATTTGTTAAAATAAAACATGCGTTTTTATATTTTAAACATTTGTTTTCCTTTCGGTGTCAGGTATATGCATATATATGTTGTATTTTAATATTCTTGGTGCTAGGTTGAAAGCACAGCCTCTCTTGTATACCAGGGAAGTGTTCTACTAGATCCTAACAGTTACAATGTTATAGACCTTTTTTCTTCAATTATTGTACCACGTACCATTTTGATGGGACGCATACTACTAAGTTCTCTCTGAGGAAAAAGATTGGTGATTTTACTAATACCAGGCCATCTACTTGCTCTTGCCAAGAAAATGTGAAAGTAAATACCATTCACTAGTTCTTAGCAGAAGATGGAAAGCCACTGCAAAATTTAACCACAGTTCCTATTATACAATATAAATTATACATTTTCATTCTTATTTAAACTTTTAATTTATCACACAAGATGTACTGTTTGGTATTTACACATGTGTGTCCTATTAATTTCATTTAAGAGTGTGGCCTCAATGTGCATCCACTTAGCTATAAATGTCTCTAGTTTCTTGTTCTTTATGGCTAACTAGTACACCATTTTAGAAACACACACACACACACACAGACACACACACACACACACACACATCTTGTTTATCTAGTCACCAGCTGTTGGGTAATTAGGCTGTTTCTAAACTTTAGCTATTGCAAGCTGTGCCACTATAAACATAAGTGAGCATGTATCACTGTGGGTGGGGTAGGGAAAAGGTACAAAGGTAACAGAAAAGGAAAAAAAAAGATGGAGACAAAGTCTTTAAATAGAGAAGCATATTAGGGGTGAAGGGAGGTCAGGGGAATAGGAAAAACTAAGAACCAAGATAGGTCATGTGAAGGTACAAGATCCCAATGGTGAATGTAACTGTGTTGTATACCTAAAATGTACCAGTAAAGAATAAAAGATAAATTGGACTTCTTAACAATGAGAAAATTCCTAATCTCACTATTATGTTTCATAACCCCTTTTTGAATAGTGCAGTTTGTCTTCCTAAAGCCCTAGATCAGAAAAAGAATATTGAGCAGAGAACTGGTGTGTAGAAAGGTTCTGGTGAAATTCTTTGAATAAAATATTGCTCCTTAAAAAATAATTTACCACAGTTCTACCTCTCCAACACAGTGCCAGCACGCTCCAAATAAGGCTTTCAATTTTGCATTTTATCTTAAATAAACTGCTCCATTAGCTATAAAATGTAATGATTTGAGAGGGTAGTTGTAACCTTTGTCAATGAAAGTTACTGAGACATGGAGAGCATTTGTTCCTGTAAAAACTTTACATATGCTGACTAATTTAAAAAATGTGCCAGAAACCTACTTGTTGTAGATATGTATATCTTAGAAGAGCTACTTCTTTAATATTTTCTTCCTTCTAATCATCATTTTTATCTTATAATTCCAGTTTGTAATTCCATGTGCTTATTCCTATATAACTCTTCCTAAAACTCTGTAAGCTTCTTAACAGAGGACCCATGTTTTTCAACAGGCCAAACTTGAAATCTAGTTTGTAAAGATTTTTGTTAAGTGGTTATGAAATGCTTGTTAAAGGAATTAAAACTGAGTCAGGTACAAAGGCAGAGGGATGAAATGGTGCAATGAGGGGAACCCGACAAGGAAAAAGGGCAGAGACACCAGAATAATCATTAAGTATGCTCTTGTTATAAATCCAAGGTGCTGTGCATACTTCTACAATCAAACTTATTTTTCATTTAGCATATTTATCTTTGTACTTACCAACCTTCTAATTAAAATGGTTATAGTCTTGAGGTAGGGATAATTTCTAATTTTTCATGAAACTTTTATATAATCAATTTATTTAGTTTGAATTATGTGCCTTTTATCAAAGAAGACCCCCTGCATTTTAATAAATGGAAAAAACAACTTATTAAGACAATTTTGGCTAGAGAATTAATTAGATAAGAAACTGAATACGCTTACCAAGAAGTATCATAATAAAAATATTTCCGCCAGAAAAGACGATTTATTTATTTCATCACATTTTAATTGATTCTGAACTCATGACGAAAAACTCTTTATTATTCATATTACTGGGATGAAAATATAATTATGCACTAAGAAGTCCAATCTATTTGAATGACCACAATTGGCTAAATTGGATTTCTTTTCTTTGAATTAGATTTCTTAAAAGTATATGTGTATGTGTTTGTGTGGATACACACAGCAGCGATTGGAATACATATATCATGGTTATTATGTATATAATTTGTATATACATAAAGACATTTATAGTAATACAAACATCCATTAAGTCTTCACTAAGCGCTTAATAAACATGATGTCACTACTTAACAATCATAGGAGCTAGTTTCTCCTTTAAACAAATGGAGACACAGGGATTTTGTGACTCAAGTTGATAAAGTGAGGAAATAATGATTAGAATTTATTCAGCTGTGATTTGTTTGAAATCAGTGCCCATAGCTACCTAAAGATAAAAACCTAAAGACAGTATTGGTATAGAGTCTGTCTGACTAGTGGGACAGAGAATGCATAAGACCAAGGCCTTGATACTATCTTAAACGCTGAGTAGATTGAAATACAAAAGATACAGTAATAAAGAACTCTGCAACATGAAGCACTTTAACTGAGCTTGGGATCTCAGTGAGATATGTCCACGCTAGGAATATACTCAGGGAAGATTTTAGAGCCGGATGGATCCAGCAGACACAAGGACCCACGGAGAAGAGGCAAAGAACTGCTCTGGATTGTGATTATCAGAGGCCCCTAAGGGAGGAGACTGAGCCCTTATAAGGGGAGGGGGGTGTCTCTGTTCAGTTCCTTGTGATCTCAGAGGCAAAACTGAAAGCTTCAGAACTAGAGATTTCAACAGCAAGCATTTCATATCACACAACCTTACTTGTTAATTTGTCTTTCAAACTTCAATTTCTTTAGCTTAAAAAAAAATAGGAATAAAATAAAACTTGCAGCATTGTTGCAGATTTTATGGCTTCTGGAAATAAATGAACAAAATACATTGGGTTAAATGGTCAAAATGTATTTTGTTTGGGCCAATATAAAAGGCTGAGGAGAAACTTAATTATTTATCATTCTAAGTATTCAAAATATTTTTGTATGAAATAATGACTATGAATTGCTGCTTAGTTTCCTTTGAAAATATTGAAAACATTGCAGAGAAGCATTTATCCTTTTATCCTTTTCGCTCATTTTTTTATTTTCCCTTCTGACCTTTTCCCTACCCCTCCAACTTCCTCTACTCCTTTAGATCTTTTCTTCCTATTACATAATATCAATTATACATTTTGATCCTTATTTACACTTTTAGTTTTTCACCCCAGAGAAACTATTCAGTATTTACACATGTGTGTCCCATTAGTTTTGCTTAAGAGTATGGCCTCAATGTGCATCTAGTTAGTGATAATTATCTCCTTCTTTATGGCTGAGTAGTATTCCATTTTATTTTAAAAAATCTTTATCCAGTTTCCATTTGATGCTCAATTGGGCTGTTTCCAAGTTTTAGCTATTACAAACTGTGCTGCTATAAATATGGGTGAGCATATATCTCTGTGGTGTGATTCTTTTAATTCTTTTGGAAAGATACCCAGCAGAGGAATACCTAGGTCAAATGGAACCTCTAATCCTAGTTCTCTGAGGTATCTCCACACTGATTTCCACCGTGGTTGCACCAGTCTGCGCTCTCACCAACAGTGGAGAAGGGTTCCTTTTTCCCCACAACCCTGCCAGCATTTGTTATTGGTTGATTTCTTGCTAGCAGCCATTATTTCTACTATCACTCATTTTACAGATATGGACATTTTGGTTTAGACCTCCTGGTTGGTCTTCATTTAAAATTTTGAAATCACAATATATTATCATTCGTTATTGTTAATAATAGTGATATATCTGTGAGTCATGAAATTCATATGTAAGTAAGCTAATAAATTTTATGAATCACTGCTAAACTAGGAATGTAGTAAGGACAAACCCTGTCTCATTCACTTTACATTTCCATAATACATAATTTCCAGGATACATAATACCTTCTTAAAGTTTTAGAAAATATTTACTGAATAAAAGAAAAAAAAAGCACTTACATGTCTAAAATGATCTATAGTGAAAGCAAATTTTATGAAATTCTCACTTCAGAAGCATAGTTCAGTTTTAAGATGGACTTTGAAACTGAATCTAGAAACATAGTTATGTATCATCAAGTTTAGCCCGATTTTTACAGCGCTAGATTTTACACCTAACAATGGAGATGATACAATTAAAAATGGAGAAACCCAGGTATACTGAAGGGGGGAGATGACGAAACTCACATATATGAGATACCAAACATTTTGCTTCACCATTAAAAGTTAATATTTAAGGGCCGGGGATTTATCTCAGTGGTTCTGCCACCTGCCTTGAAAGCGCAATGACCCGAGTTTGATCCCTGGTACCAAAGTAATAATAATAATAATGATGATGATGATGATAATAATGGTATTTAATTTTTTCCATTTTCTTAGGAATTTCTCCTTCCCATTTCTACACCAACTTTTCATTCACGTAGAGGATGATTTCAGCTGTCTTTTGCCATTCACAATCCAGAGGTGCACTATATCACTTCCCACCCCTTTCCCGCGCATGCTCCTTTCACATGGGTGAGGGCGCTGGGAAAGCTGTGGAGCCTCCGGACTCTCTGCCGCTGCCTCCTGTCGCTCCTGTGCATGCCTCAGGGATCAGGTATCTATCACTGCTGTGAGGAAATACCTACAGTAGGCAATTAAGGCATTTCCATTGCTCTACTTACTCTCTTACACGGGATTCAACAGTACTCTTCATGCACATTCTATTGATTGGTGTTGTGACTGATTTTCCTGTTTCCCTAAGACTGAAAATAAGACAAAGCAAGCTTTTTTCACTTCCCTTTCATCAAATTATTGTGAACTAGACTTTTTGTAGACATCCTTACAATATTATTGAATTCATTTCAAAAATCCAGCATTGATGTATTTGTGAAAAATTTTATCACAAAGAGGGATTTTTAAGAACACAAAAGTGGAGCATTATTTAGTAAGAAAAAGAAAGCCCAGTGCCCTTGAAGTTTTCTTCTTGGTGGTCGTAGTTGCCCTTTCTAACACAGCGCACAAAGACTTCAAAGGCTTGCAGCTTCACCTGCTCTTTCTTCTCTCTGCACTGTATAGGAAGACATTCCTAAAGGTGCTGCAGGCGTGGAAGACTGTGTACAGCTGCAGAAAATACCGCTTTTCCAGGATCTATCACACTCTAAGATTATTTATGACCAAGAAAAAGAAAGCCCTCAGAGCGGGGTTAGAGAAAGAAACTGAAAATTTTTATTACTTTTATTTCCAAATGCTTCCACTTCAGAAAATGGACAGCCCAGGAATGAGAGGATCGTGAGCCTTCACAAATCCTTTCAAATTGTATCTTCAATAGTAGGGGAACACTTGGAAAGAAACAGAAACAAAAGACGGTAACTAAGCAAATAACTGAGTCTGAGTATGTGCCCGGGTAACAAATAATCTTTGTTTTGTAGAACTCTTCGTTTTCAAGCTGTGTTTTTAGAGGTAGCCTCAAACGTGCATATTTATAATTTTCCTGGGGTTGGGGAGTGTTCTATTATCTGTCACTTTAATTTAAAAAACTACTCATTCATTACACATGTTGTAGAAGCTGAAGAAAAACAATGCAGTATGCTTTCAGGTTAAATAATAAAATTGGGGCAGTTTCATCACTTATACTTTTAATTTTCTTTATCTCAAAGTGTTCTTTTTAGTATTCCAGGATAACCCCAAAATTTGCATGAAACCTAATTGTGTGCATTGATGTAAAACTTTTCTAATTCATGACAAAATATCCATAGATATTAAAATTAATTTGTGAGGGAAGGGTCACTATGCTCCAAGATAGAAAGTGTCAGGCACCCTGTTCCTCCACATTTTCTTACCACTCAGTTGTCAACAGTTTAGATTTAGGAGGTGCTACACACTGACTTGGAAAGAGGCACAGGTCTGGGGCAGGTGTAAGTGTCAGCTTGGTCATGTACTGTCTAGTATGTCCATGTTTTGCATAACTTGAGGGAAATGTAAGATCTGAATTATGAGGAAATTGAAGCAATTTAAATTTTGTGATACTTGGAATTTATTTTATGGCTTACATAACATAATAATCTGCAATATGATTGTACATATTAACTGTTTATGTGTTTCTCCTAAAAAAACAGTAATGTGAAATTCTCAGACTTAATTTTTAACTAGGCTGACTTCAGTACATGAGGAATTTATTTATTTGGTTATTTCCTACCCTAGGATGAGTTGTTTGCAGGCTGATGTAAGTCATAGAACTCTGTCTCTCTAATAGTTGTATACCACAAGAACTACAGACTGGGCTATTGCAAATAAATATCACAGAAGTAGTAGTTTTGGTGACTTCTGCATTTTCTTACAGCTTTCCATGATTTTTAGTCTTCAAGAGTCAGTGCTTATTTATAAGGTTGAACTTGCCAGAAAAACAAAATAAAGCAAAAATCAAAAAGCTAAACTTAACAAAACACTGATGAAAATGGAGTAATAAGCTGGGCATGGTGGCACATGCTTGTAATCCCAGCACTGGGGAGGCTGAGGCAGGAGGATCACTGTGAGTTCAAGACCAGCCTGGCTACACAGTGAGTTCCAGAACAGTCTGAACTACATAGCGAGACCCTGTCTCAAAAAAACAAACAAACAAACAAAAACATAACAAAGGAAAGAAAATGGAGTAATATCAATGTTGAAGAAGTTAATTTTATATATTTAAATATATAATAAAACCCTTTAAGTGATTTCTATAAAATAAACTAAAATATAAATCATCATAATCATTTTGTATTCTATTTATAATTTTCTCAAAGCTACTATTCAGATTGGTAAATGTTAGCCCGAGGGAGGAAATAGGTTTAAGACCACAGTCCTGTGGACATCATCAGTATTGTGATTGGTACCACCCACAGGAAGTCAGCAAGTCTTTTATCTTCTCATTAGACTAATAGTTTGCTTGGAACACCCAGCTAAACTGACTTAGCATGGTTCTGGGCATGCAAGACCCACCTGAGGATTGCTGCCAATGGCATAAAAGGAGAACTTGAATGGAAGACTGTATTCTGTCGATTTTCCTTGAGAAACTGGCAGCCACTGTTTTCCCATTATGAACTCCGCTGTTCTCATCCTCAGAGCAGCTCGGGTCCTCTCTGTCACTGGGAATAGCTGCTCTTCTCATCAGGGGAGTTCTGATCTTCACCCGGAGCATCACTTCTTGGCTCCAATGCAGATGCCTCTGGCTGGAGGCATAGATCCTTCACACCACTGGCTCAGACTTTCTAGCTTCCACCATTGGCCTTTGGGCCTTTCCAGTGCAGATCCTGGACACAGATTTGCATGAGACATTGCCGTGGGCTCTAGGCCTCTGGCTGGACTCATGGAGGACATTGCTTTGGGCTCAAGGCCTTCAGCCACCTGAAATTTTCAGGGACATTGCTGTGGGATCGAGGCCCTTGGCTGGGTTCTTCAGGTCTCTGGTGTACGGACAGATCTCTTTCACTCCTCTGCATTTGACTTTGGGGTGAATATTATAAAATGATCCTGTAAATTAGGAGTTCTATAAGAGTCCCTTGTAAACCCTGACTGCAACAAGAGATTTTACAGTTTGTGGAGTTATGTCTTGCACGATGCTGTTCCTCTCATACGTGATTCTACACATTTAGTCTAGTGGTTATCATGAAAATAGGGGGTAAATGGTATGTTTTGACCAAAGTCCCGAATTTCATTTTTAGTGCTGAGGATCAAACCCAGGGTCTCACATATGCTAGGAAAGCACTTTACCACTGAGCTCTAGCCCCAGGTACAAATTTTAAAAAAAATTTAGAAAACAAATGATTCATTTCTGAAACTCCAATTTTCTAAGAACATTTGAACTTTCTCAATTGAAGTATGAAAATATTTAGAATTTAGAGACTATTAACAAAAGTCAGAAATTCTATATGTTAGAATTTCTCTTTTGAAATAATGGTTTGTTTTGATTCCATATATTGCCTACTGTGAACAGTGTTACAATGAACATGGGAAGGCAGATACCTCTTTGAGAAAGTGATTTCATTTCCTTTGGCTGTAAATTCAGTAATGAGAGTGCTGTATTAAATAGCAGGTCTACTTTTAGCTTCTAAGGGGGAGAGTCCGTACTGTTTCTCATAATTCGGGATGAGAGCCACTTCTAAAATGATACTTGTACAGATAACCTCTTACTGTGACAGTTGCATTATGACTAAATTTTCTAGCCCTAAAATCAATGAATTCTGTTCCCAGAAATGTGACCACAAATTGACTTTCTTTGATATTTTTGGTTTTCTTATTTAGTCATGAAGCCACTCTAGCATTAAGAAATGACTTGAGAATTCATGGATAAGAGAATATTATTTAGAAAACATAAAACATTGGTGTCAAAAGAATTGCCTATTTCCAATTCTAATTAATGATACCATGATGAATATGTCATCATGATATTATGATAATTAATTTTATCTTTCTCTTCATATTCTGGGTACAAAGAAGATTGTGTAAAACTTACATCCAAATTTTAATAGTCATCCTATGACATCTGATGTCTGAAAATTTGTATTTACATTTGTATAACCCAAGTCATTTTAAGATAATTATTAGATTTTTAATATTAGCCCTGTAAAAATAAACATGTTTTAATGCATTCTTTAATAATTCTTCAGAGCTCTTTAAAAATAACCACCTAGAAGTGGTTAAAAAGTATTCTATCATGATATTCATTCAATAAACTCTAATAATCATCATTTGATGCCACTGGACAATGTGTGAAAGGCTACAAAATGACCAGAAATATAACCTGATTAAAATATCATGAGACTTTGAAATACAACTGGATCTTTCCTGAAACTACCTTTATGTTTTCAGAAACCAGTCAACTATTCAATACCTCCAAATTTTACATTGTATATGCACTGTTCAAAAGGATATTACCTGTATTAATAACAGATATTGTCATAGAATCTACTCAAATATTTAAAATATTATCTGTTTTTTTTCTGGACTAACATATATAGATATAAGCACACAAACTCTCACACAGAAAGAGAAAAACAAAAACATTTATCATTTGTGTCACTGTTATTAAATGAGCTCTCAAAACTGTTCAGAATAACTTTGCTATATTTTAACCAAGTGGAAAAGTAACAGTAAAGTATACATAATTTAATTAAAGAAAATATATTGCCATGTAGAAAATATATTGCTAAAATAAAACTTTCTTGAGTCTATGAGGAATTGCACAATATATTCTATTCAAGTCCTCTCTTGGAAGAATACTCAGACAGAGGTGGGAAAGAATACACATAACAAATCGAAGGATTTGCAACGTTGAAGGAGTCACCTGGTACTGAAGGAAGAGAGCAAAAGCAAGCATGTTCAGTCACCCTGTGAAACTCAGGAGCTTTCCTGCCCCTCAAAATTGTGAAAGTGGAAATAAAACCAGAGAAATTACAAATACGTGAACATTTCCAAAAGGAATCAGTAAGAAGCTGGAAGCTAGGTTTGCAGCTACTGCTTTGCTCTCAACAAAAGAAGCAATCTTAGGGGAAATTAAGTAAGGGCAAAGTGCCTTCGCTGTTGCCCTAAAAGTAGGCATGAATCTGAAAGCATGGAGCACTCTGTATGCTAGGATGACAGCAGTATGCTGAGAGTCAGTTCAAAACAAACTTGATAGGTTTTTAACCTGTTGGGTGGGGAGATTTTATTACTTTCTTGAACTTTTAATTTGGCCTGGGTAACACCATTCAAAAGAAATGCAGCTTGATAAATAAGGAAGGGAGGAGCAGGTGAAGGGAGGGCAGGGATAAGGGGAAAACTGAGAATCAAGACCTGTCATGTAAAGGTACAAGATCCCAGTGATGAATGTAACTGTACCGTATATCTAAAAAGTATCAATAAACTCAATGAAAGAGAGGAAAAAAAAAAAAAAAAAAAAAAAAAACACCAACGAA
>NW_022900947.1:51329472-51330961 GCF_012274545.1 Fukomys damarensis
GAAAGAGAGGAAAAAAAAAAAAAAAAAAGAACAAACACAGGGCCCAGTGAAATCTAGATAGACATCAACCACCCCAGTGTGTGACCAGAGGCCTCTCGACCCAGCACTTCCTGGGAGAATCTTTGTTATTTCTAAATGTGCCTGCTATGTGACTTATTTCCCAATCAGACCACTATTACTTGTAACCTTATGGATGTTGATGGTCATGGCCCATGTTGTACCCACATCTGTATCACCCTATAAAACACCTCTCTAAAATGGGTTCCCTGGATGCCCACTCGGGAGCCCTCCTGCCCCTCAGGAGCTTTCCAATCAATAAATACCTTTTTATTTTAACCTCCAAATAAATTAATAAGCTGCATAAAATAAATATAAATAATTGTTAATAAATGTAAGCATAGAACCCCAAATTATTTTTACTGAAACATACTAGTATGTAATACAATGTGACACTAACATTTTTTATTCAAAATTTATTTTTTCGAATTATTTGTGTTAGAGAAATGACTGCTGAACTTAGGCAAAAATAGCACAATTTTACAAGGATACAGGAGAATAAAATTCTACGTTCCTCATCCTAACTGGAGTAACTGTTTGTGTCGTTATTAATAGAACCATGGAATAAGCAATGATTTTATAATACAAAACAACTTTTTGTTGTTGTTGTTGTTGTTGTTGTTGTTGAGACAGGGTCTCACCAGGAAGTTGAGACTGTCTTAGACTTAGCCCCGGCTGATCTCAATCAGCCGATCACAGCGATCCTCCTGCCTCAGCCTCCCGAGTGCTGGGATTACAGGTATGAGCCACCACACCTGACTAATACAAAATAACTTAACCAATATTGTACATACTGATTTTAATAGAAATATATAGTCCAGACAGGAATGTTGTGTTTCTCCTAAGGAGCAAATACAAACAAAAAGAAACGCTTACATGAAAGAAATTATGCAATAAATAGATATTTACTGTTAACATGTTGTTAGATTTTCTGAACTTTATGCCTACTTGGAATGAAAAATAACAAAACATTTCCAGACACAGTTGGAAAACTCATAAGAAAAAAAACACTCTGCCAGATTTCATTTTGCTGATGGTTTTGTTTATTTAATCTTTTGCCTAAGCTGCAAGAGGCACGGGATACCAAATTAATATATTTTAGGCCACATCTGAATCATCATCATATGTACAAGTACACTTGTAGATACACCAGTATGCAAACAATGTAAATGTCAAGAGAGATCACACAAAACATAGACTATTGAGAGTTGGCTGTATTTTTTTACTCTTTCCTTTCATTGCATTCCAAACACAATTGTTAGAAATGCCCCTGCAAAGAAAAGACTCAAAAGAGAACAATATCAGCAGTCACAGATTTTTCTTATCCCCCTGACCACCAGCTCACACACATTCTGACAAAATTACTCCATTTATTAGAATAGCTAAGATAAATGACTTTCTTTATATTTCTTAATCCACTGTACATAACCAC
>NW_022900947.1:51331370-51383307 GCF_012274545.1 Fukomys damarensis
CACAATAAATATTTTCTGCACATAACTTCTTGAAATTCATTAGATTGCTCTAATATCCCAGAAGTTGGGGCTTAAACTCATTATTTTAACTCAACATTGAGCCAGTAATTGTCAAAAATATCTCCAGGGCAATTAATTTAAATGGACTCTAATGTCATATACAGTATATGCTCCCTTCTAGTGCAAAACAATATTATTTTTCAAAATTACTTATTTAACAAACACTTATTGCATGAATATTTTAGATTGTACATGAAACAAATTATTTCTGCACATCTTCTGACAAATAAGATAGTTCTTTGAATGCTATCAACACATAACTTGTCATTATGCTTCTCTTGGAATATTTGGTATTTTTCAAACATTCCTATTTTACTTTTGTGTGTATTATACTGAAGTCCAAGAAATTATACTCAAGCAGTCATTGTAATACTTTATCTCCATATTTGAAAAATTTAAAATCAAATTTAAAACTGCAATTTAAAGATGACTGCATGATTTCTCCAGAAATATATTTGATGAAAACAATTGTACTATTAGAATAAAACTGATATTATAAAGAAAGTTGACCCACTCCTGAATGTTTCATAAATTGTGTCATTCCTTACTGTTTTGTATTCTGTGATATGTAAGGTTTCCTGGCATGTTTAAAATTAAGTATAATACAGTGATTTAGAGCTTATAGAATTGCTTTTATTTCATTTATGTAAATGTATCAGGTTATTTTCTTTGTCTCTAATTTTAGAGTCCCTTGAAAATATATTTACTTTTCAGAATTTATCTGGTGTTGCACAAATTTTTGAGTTTTAAGAACAGAAGATGTTTAGAAAAGAGAAAACTTTTGACTTCCTTTGAATATTACTTTAAATATTCCTACTGTGTGCTATCAAAGAGATATTTATTTGTTATGAGAGCTTATTAATATGGTAAGAAATGTGAATGATTCTCTCTTTTCCTATCTATTTTATACATAATATTGTAAAAATAGGAAGAATTATAAAAATATATTTTATGGCTACTGAGCTTAGAATTTTAAGAGCTACAATTATTTTTGACAGAAATTTGATAGAGATTAATAGCCAAAAGTATTGTTTCATTTACTTTATGGAATACCTTATGACAAATAACAATGTCATTTAAAGAATTAGAGTTCAAATTTATTATATAATTACCCCCTGAGATATTTTTATTTCCTTGAATAATTAATAGAAATTCTTTCCACGTCTTTGTATAATTTGTATAGCTGCAAAATGGTTCACTGTAAATTTTTAACTAAAAGAGCTCAACTTTTTGAAATATATTTTATTTCTAAAACAAAATGATCCTTTTAATGAGTGTTCAATGAGCAGAAGCCTGCTAGAATAATTAGAGAATACAATTTAGCTCTTCTTTAAAAGTAATTTTTATAAAAAAATGTTAAGATTATATTTTTAAAAAGTTAAAGTCTGCTTAGCATTTTTTTAAAAGTTCCATTTTCTACTGATGTTTGCTTTCTGCTATCCAAAGCTTAAAGGAAATTTGTTTGTTGAATAAAAGTATGAAAAACAGATCTATGAAATGAAAACCAGGTTATGATTTAAATGGATAAAAAGAAGCTCTTATTTGCAAGATCAATATCGACAATAAATTGAGTTTGCTGCATGATGATCCTGTACCCAGAATTATTGTAAGTTCTTTGTGCATCACTCAAGAATCCAAAAAATCTCATGAGGAAGGCACAGTTATGGCTATTTCATAATTCAACTGAATGCTAACTGAATTGCTTAAGGTAATCCAGTTAGTGGTGAGTGAGCAACAAAAGGAATTTAGGCTCTCCTACCTCACTACCCACACTTTTATTACAACGAACCATATCGTCTGCAGTGAAACTTGGTTAATACTTTTTCATGAGATTAATAAAAATTACCTCTTATAGCAAAGAGGAGCCACCCATGAAAAGCCATACATTAAGTTACATGTGGAAAGCTTGGAATAATACAAAGCCTTGAATAAATTGAGAGATGTTGAAGTCCATTATCTCTGGAGCAAGATTGTGGATTAAGTACCCATCTTTCCATTTCAGTTCCCAATCCCATTTCAATGTAACTAAATATGTCCCAAATAAAATTTAATCAGACCAATCCAGGAATGGAGCCCCTCTAAATCTGTGCAGAATTTTGAGACATAAAGTACCAAGAATGGAATGAGTGATGGACTGGAGAAGGCAGAGCTGTCGTGAAGTGTGCAGTTTTCTACAGGATGGAAACTCTGCAGGGGTTCCAAACTGAGTCACAATCCACAGAAACGTGAAGGTAAAATATGGAGAGAGGTTTTAGATTTATCATTCAACAATAAGCACTGATTTCTCAGTGCTACACGTATTCCTCCTACAGAGTGATAATCTTTACATTATCTCCCAAACTAGTGAATCATGACTCTAAAAGGAGATGCATAAGCTACCACTGAATTCCTGAGGCCTGGCACCCACGTGCAAGCCCTCTGCTGTCGGTCATGTATGATAAGGAGTTGGATTGTCTGCCAACATTCTGACCACTAATTCTAAAATGGCAAGTGCTAGCACACATGCTAACATCGTAATTACTTCAGGAGAATGCTTACATATGAAAAGTAAATCCAGTGGCAGCTATGTGTAACAATTAAATGAGTTCATCTTTCAAAAGTATTAACAAAAATGGAAAACTAGACTTCATTAGTTTAAGAATATTAAAAAGAGAGGTATCGCATTAAAAACACACTATACAAATAGATAATTCAAGGCGCACAGAAATTTTTCCGACTGCTTCTTCTTTTTCTTTCTTTTTTTTTTTTGCTTTTTTGAGAAAAGCATGTAGTCCAGGATACCCATAAACTCTCTATGTAGTCAGGCTGAACTTGAACTCACAATCCCATGAATCCTCACATGCTATGACTTGCAGTTTATGAAGGTGTTGGAGAGCAAGCTAGTTGCTAGTGTTGGAGAGTATATGGAATATTTCTTCATTATATAAAATTCAGACAATTCCATGGCATTTTTAGAGTTTTATATGCATGGGAAATGAAATATTTAATAGACTTGAAAAATAAAATAGAAAAACTTGGAAGAATATAGAACACAATATCAAAAGTAATACAAGATTTAATACATGTAAAGACATGATTCTATAGACATAAAATTAGGAAGCAAGAAAAATAGAGTAAAGAAGATAGTAAATGAATAGTAAATGTTAAAGAAAAATTACAAAGTTGAAGCATAGCAATCTTCAAGTTAAAAAGTTCACAGTGGCAGCCAATTTCCAATTGTCATAACACTCTTTATTTTTGAAGTTTTAACTCTGTTTTAAAAGTACTAACAAAGTCCATCAATCTCTTAAACTAATAATTACATTGAATCAAATGTAGAAATTTCCATAATATACAAGCAGAACAATGAACCAAAAATTTTAAATGTCACTAATCATAACATCTGTGCTCATGTACTGCACAGACTTGGGGTGACTGGTAAACTCCAAGTTTAGCCTGTGGTTTCTTTCCACAGCACTACACGCAAGGAAAAAAGAGAATCAGCCATTTGCTGTTAGCTTTTTCTGTAAGCTTAAATGGTATGGATTCAACTCTATTAAACAAATCACTATTAAAGTTTAGTTTTTGTGTGTGGTGCTATTTAATAGATCTTGTTCTATTACATATATCTACCATATTGAATGTCCCATCAGCAAAACTTGAAATTAATTAAAGTATATTCCTTAGAGAAAAAGGTAGGTTCTAATATTTTTAAATTATTTTTTTCACTCTGGATTTGTAAGGAATATTAGGTAGCTGAGCTTGTTGACAAGGTTGAAGGTAGGTATAAAAGGGAATATGTGAAAGCCGGGCATGGTGGTCCAAGCCTGTAATCCCAGCACTCGGGAGGCTAAGACAGGAGGGTCACTGTGAGTTCGAGACCAGCCTGGGCTACACAGTGAGTTCCAGGTCAGTCTCCACTACATAGTCCGATCCTGTCTCAAAAAAACAAAATAAAACAAAAACCAAAACAATCTTAAAAAGGGAACATGTGGATAGAGAGAAGATTCTGTGTCAAATAAAACCCATCCAAACTCTGTTCTCAGCAAATGACATTAACTTAGTTTTATTTCTGGTGTGTAATACATGCCTTGGCTTCTTCCATGTACCTTTATCTGCTAGAAATGTTCTACATTCTTGGTTATTTACTAGTTGTTAGGGCTCCTAAGATCACTACAGAGACATGTTTTAATGTTAATTAATGTTACTTTACTTATTATAAAGTATGTGAAGAACATTTAATGAGGCTGAGCTTTATGAAAGTGAAACTGGGAGAGGGTCACTCTGCATTATTTTTACCCTATTACTGATGTTAATGTTTTCATCTTATTTTTAGTCTTAGTCCTGAGATAGTCTTAGTACGAAATGTCTTAAAACTCACTTGATATGCTCTACACATAATCTTTTGAAGTTAGAAAATTTCATTACTAAGAAAATTGGTGAAATGGCAGTAATGAAGACAATTTTGGCAGTATTTGTATCAGTAACTCATTATTTGTTTTATAGGAAGTGTCTCAAAAATAGAGGTAAAAAGCACAGAGTTATTTGTTAGTTTTTCATTTAGCAAAGTAGACTATTTTGCAACATATATCTATCCTTTAGCATGTTTAGTTATGTAGCTCACACATTTTAGCTCAAAAGCAATATATATTTTGTTTCTGCTATGATATAATAATACAAATTATTATTCTAAGGCTTTCTCCTTGTGCTTTCTGTAGAGTGTGAAGTATAAAATCCCGGTAAAGCTTAGATCACATAGCAATTTAGAGAAAAACCCAAATGCGTGTATATGTATAATTGATGCATATATTCATAGACTAAACAAAAAACTATTCAGCCTCAGATTTCAGTACTTTTATATTTTGTAGATAAGGAAACAATGGATAGAAATTGACTTGCTGAAATATTTGGCATTAGACTAGCAAGAAAATGTTTTGTGCATATAAAAGTAGCCTTGGAAGTGGGCATTCATTTACTCATCTGAAAAATATGTACAGAATGTCCCCTGTGTGCCAGGCAATGTTCTCGAGAAAGCAAAGGCTTCTGCCATACTGGAGGTTGCCTGCTACCTTATCTTAAAAGGCAAGACAACCACTTGGACAGTGACAAGTGCTTGAGAAGAGGAGTAGAGACACAGGTTAAAGATAGGAAGTGTAAAAGGAGCACAATGTTGCAGATGATATTTAAGAAAAAAATTTAAAGATCTTTAAAAATTCTCCAAACAAATCTGTTATGAAAGCTATTCCTCCGGCTTCCCTTACACTTTCTTTTTTTATACCAATCAGATAATTCCACACATGGCACTTTCTTAGTATTCTTTTCAGATTTCTGTCCTGTTTCTGATTGTTTGCTTGATTTTCACCTTCTCAATGATTCCCCTATTTAAAATTATATTTATAATAGTCCTTTGTCTGAGGAGCAGCTGGTAAAAATTTTTTCCCACATTGTAGGTTGTCTCTTAGTTCTGTTGATGGTTTCTTTTGCAGTGCAGAAGCTTTTTAATAAGATGAGGTCCCACTTGTTGATTCTTTAAGGTAATTCCCATGTTACTGAGGATTTGTTCATAAAGTCTTTTCCTATGCCAACTCTTCCAGAGTTCTGCCTAACTTATCTTCCAGCAAGTTTAGTGTTTCGGTTTTAATATTTAGATCTTTAATACACTTGGATTTTAATTTAGTGCATAGTGAGAGATAAGGGTCTAGTTTCAATCTTTGGCAGGTTGAGATCCAGTTTTTCCAACACCATTTATTAAAGAGGCTTTCTTTCCTCCAGTGGGGATGGTCAGCTCCTTTGTCAAATATGAGGCAGCTGAGTACTTCTGGAGTTGTTTTCATGTCTTCCACTCTGTTCCACTGATCCTCAGGTTTGTTTATTTGCCAGTACCATGCTGTTTTTAATCACAGTGGCTTTGTAGTATAGTTTCAAATTGGGAATTGTTATACCCGCAGCCATGTTGGGGATGTTGCCTAGGATGGCTTTTTCTATTTTAGGTCTCTTATGGTTCCAAATGAATTTTTGGATTCTTCTTTCTAGATCTGTGAAGTACAGTGATGGAATTTCAATTGGCATTGCATTGAATCTGTATAGCAGTTTTGGTAGTATGGCCATTTTCACTATGTTGATTCTTCCTACCCAGGAGCAGGTGATGTCATTCCATTTTCGTATATCCTCTTCGATCTCTTTTTTCAGAGTGCTGTTTTTTTCAGTGTAGAGGTCCTTTGCTATTTTTGTTGAGTTGATTCCTAGATACTTCATTTTTTTGGATGCTATTGTGAAACGAATTGTTTCCCTAATTTCTCTTTCAGGGAATCTGTTGCTTATGTACAAGAAGGCTATTGATTTTTGTGTGTTGACCTTGTATCCTGCTACTCTGCTGAAAGTGTCAATTAAGTCTAGAAGTCTTTTGTGGAGTTTTTTGGGTCTTCAATTATCTAGGATATATAAAGAACTCAAAACAATCAGCCCCCCAATATAAAGACCCAATTTAAAAATGGGCATCTGACATGAAAAGACATTTCTCAGACAAAGAAGTAAAAGCAGCAAGTAAATATGTGAAAAAATGTTCCACATCACTGGTCATTCAAGAGATGCAGATGAAAACAACACTGAGATTTCAGCTCACCCCACAAAGAATGGCTGCTGTCAAGAAATCACACAATAACAAATGTTGGTGGGGTTGTGGGGAGAAAGGAACACTCCTCCATTGTTGATGGGAGTACAGACTGGTGAAACCACTGTGGAAGTCAATATGGAGATACCTCAAAGAGCTAGGACTAGAGGTTCCATTTGACCCAGCCATCCCTCTGCTGCGTATCTTTCCAAAAGAATTAAAAGAATCATGCCACAGTGATATATGCACACCCATGTTTATAGCGGCACAGTTTGTAATAGATAAAACTTGGAAACAGCCCTTTTGCCCATCAGTTGGAAACTGGATGTAGAAGATGTGGTTTTTCTATAAAATGGAATACTACTCAGCCATAAAGAATGAGAAAGTAGATTCATTCATAGGTAAATGGATACATTTTGAGGATGTACTCCTAAGTGAAATAAATAAATCACACGTGTAAATACTGAATAGTTTCTCTGGTGTTAAAAACTAAAATAGTATTCAAGATCATAATGGGATAATTAGCAATGTGAAATAAGAAGGAAAGGACTAAAGATGTAGGGACAGTGGGAAAGGTAGGGGAAGGGGAACGAGGGATAGTGTTACAAGATCCCAGTAATGAAAGTAACTGTACTGTCTACCTAGAATGTACCAATAAATTCAATTTAAATAAAAATTATATTCATAATTCTCCACTCTTACCTTTGAATTTTCCATTTTACTGCATTTACTTTAATTTATTTCTCTCCACTTTCCACATTGTGATGATAAACTATGGTCATTTCCTTTGTTTCCATGAGGCCTTAAAGATCCCAGTAATGAAAGTAACTGTACTGTCTACCTAGAATGTACCAATAAATTCAATTTAAATAAAAATTATATTCATAATTCTCCACTCTTACCTTTGAATTTTCCATTTTACTGCATTTACTTTAATTTATTTCTCTCCACTTTCCACATTGTGATGATAAACTATGGTCATTTCCTTTGTTTCCATGAGGCCTTAATTTCAATACACCACCTGTGCACTGGAATCTGTAGATTCTCTAGTCCCATGTACAAAATGGATTAATATTTGCATATATCATACATGATGCTCTTGCATAACTTGCACTCTCTCTAGATTACTTATTATATATACTACAATACAAAGAAAATGTAGAGTTGCCATACTATATTGTTTAAGGAATAATGACAAGAAAAATAAAATATGTATATATTCAGTGCAGATCCAGTATTTTTCCAAATCATTTCCATGTATGGTTGGTTGTATATACAGGCATGGAACCGCAGATGTGGAAGGCTGACTATATTTCACTTCCCAATTAGTTTATTGTCCATCTTCCCAAACTCCGTTATAAATACGCTGAAGGCAGACTTTCCATTTTTTTCCATATTCTACCATTTAAGTGGTACGTAGACTTACTAGGCACTTAAAAGATACTTATTGAGTATACAATTAATTATTGAAGCTCGCATACTTGACACATCCATTCTTTTTAATTTTTATACCCAGCAAACTACTACATCTTCATTTTTCCTCCTAACCTGCTTTTTAAACTGCATACATATCTCCAGTTATTCTAACATTTCAATATCTTTCTCTTTTATCTCTTTAACTACAACTACCGCCTGCTACTCCCAACCTCTACCATTGCCCTTTTTAGATCCATTCTGTGTACTTTATCCAGAGGGAATGTGGTAAAATTCACATCCAATTAACTCATTTCCTTTTTAAAAATTCCTCACTGACCTCTATAGTTCTTAAAATAAAGTCCCACATACAGCATAATGCAGCTATGCCATTGTTTCCTATTCTTGCCTGATACCGGATCTCATTGTCATTTTTACTTTACTAAAAATCCCAATATTTTTCATTCCTTTTTATGTAGTTTTGCAAGTGAAAGATTCACCCTTGATATATATCCTCATGTTGATTAAAACTCATTGATTCTATGCTCTTAGGTCACATTCCTTCCTGAGGACAGTTCGCCAATCCTTGGGACTCTACAATCCTTCAGCAGTCTCTGAACTTTTCATTCAGAGCCTTAACTAAAATTGGAAAGTAACATATAAGAAAGCATTTAATTAATTAATTTTTGTTTCTTGGATTGGGTTGTGCAACCAATGAAAATGTAAATCACATCTGTATTTTTTTTCAAAATTTTGTCCTTGACATTTGTTCACAAATTTTATTTTATGAAAAAATACACAAAATTTCATGAATAGTGAGAAAAACAGTTTGTAACAGCTTAAACTGGGAAACAGCCCAGTAACCCATCAGTTAGAGACTGGACAAAGAAGATGTGGTTTTTCTATAAAACGGAATACTACTCAGCCATAAAGAATGATAAATTAGAGTCATTCATAGGAAAATGGATGCATGTTGAGGTCATACTCTTAAGTGAAATAAATAAGTCACACATGTGTGAATACAAAGTAGTTTCTCTGGTGTAAAAAACTAAAAGCGTAAATAAGATCCAAATGGTATAATTGACAATGTGAAATTGGAAGAAAAGAGCTAGAGGTGTAGGAAAAGTGGGAAGGGTAGGACAAAGGAAATAAAGGAAAAGTAAAAAAAATAGGAGACAATGAAAAAATGGAAACAACGTATTTGTAAATAGGGAAGGGAAGAGGGTGTGAAGGGAGGGCAGGGATAAGGGGAAAAAATGAGAACCAAGACCTGTCATCTAAAGGTGCAAGATCCCAATGATGAATGTAACTGCACTGTATACCTAAAATGTACCAATAAACTCAATGAGGAAAAAACGGAAATTATTTTACTAGGTATCACCTCCTTCAAAGTAGTTATTCAGAGTACGAAACATAAACCCAAAATTACTTACAATAAAGAAATAAAAACATCTAGCTTCCTTTTTAATGAACTGAGCTAAACTGAAATATTGTAAAGTGAATGGAATTAGTAGTTTGAGGAAATATTTAAACTTCTCTGTATTTCCTACTTATTTCTCTTCTGTTTTGTTCTTTGTGTTTCTCATGAAGGATAAACCGTGGGCTATTTGAGCTTGTATGTGAGACTTATTTCAGGTTGCATCCATTTACCTATGCATGCCTCAAATTTATCTTTCCCGATGACAGCACAGTATCCCATTTTGTATAAATAAATACATTTTCTTTATTAATTCATTCATCGATGGACACGTATGCTGATTGCATTTGTTGATTCTCCATATTTCTTGTGCCACTGTAGTTTTGTTCAGAAATTCCCTAACTATGCCTGTATTTTCAAGAGTTGTATCTATGTTTATCTTTCAGTAGATTGACTGTCTCTGTGAAACATTTAAATCTTTGATCCCTTTAGATTTTAGTTTAGAACCTCATAAAATATATGGGTATATACTCAATTTTCTGCACATGGATATTTAATTTTTCCAGAATCATTTATTAAAGAAATTTTCTTTATTCCAGTTTGTGTTTTTGCTTCTTTGTCAAAGATCAAACAGATGCATATGACTTGGGTTGTTTTTGCTTCTTCTGTTCTTTTCCAGTGATGAATATGCCTGTTTTTGTATCAGTACCCTGTTGTTCTAATCACTGTGGCTTTATAATATAACTGAATAACTGAGATTGTGATGCCATTTGCTTTGATTTTGTTACCCAGGATTACATTTTCTATTCTGGTTCTCTTTTGATTTCATATAAATTTTAGGATTGAGAAAGACCATTGGTATTTTCATTGAGATTTTCTTAAATCTCTATATCAGTTTTGGAAGCATAGCCATTTTAACTAAATTTGTTCATCCTAACCAGGAACAGTAAATACTTTTGTCCATTTTCTCATAGAGTCCTTGATTTCCATTTTTCAGCCTGATGTAATTTTCATTGTAGAGGTCTCTAACTTCCTTATTTATGTTAATATCTAAATATTTACATTTTTTGATTTTGTGAAATCATTTTTATAATTTGTTTTTCAGTGAGTTCACTATTAGTGTATAGGAATACTATATATGTTTTTGTTTTGTATCCTACTATACTTCTGAATTTGATTATCAATTCTGAGTCTTTTGGTGGAGATTTTTGGCTCTTCTAAGTAAAGGATCATTTAATCTGCACATGCGATTCTTTTTACTTTCTTCTTTTTATATGTATCTTCTTAAAATTTCTTTCTCTTGCCTTATTGCTCTGACTAATTTTTTGAAGTCTATATTGAATAGCAGTGGTGATAACAGACGTCCTTGACTTGTTCTTGATTTTAGAGGGCAAGTTTTAAGCTTTTCCCAATTTAGTATAATGTCATAGGTAGGTTTGTTGTAAACACTTTTTTATCATGTCAAGATAAGTTCATTCTATACCTATTTTATTCTGGGTTTTTAGCCTGAATGGATGTTGGATTTTGTCAAAGGCCTTCTCTACATCTATTGAGATGATCATGTGATTTTTGTCCTTGCTTCTGTTTTTGGTGTGTGTTGAAACATTCTTGCATCCCTGGAGTGAAACCTAGTTGGTTGTGGAGTATGGTCTTTTAATGATTTGTTGAATTCTGACTGCCAGTATTTTGTTCAAGAATTTTAAATCTGTGTTCATTAGAAATCGTCTTATAGTTCTTTTGTTGTTGTTGTTGTTGTTGGATCCATATCTGGTCCTGTGATTAGGGTAATATTAGCCTCTGACAATGATTTTGGAACTACTGCTTCCTTCTCAATTTCATTAAAAAGTTTGAGTAGTACTAGAACTTCAATTTCTTTTAGAAGCCACTTGTGAATCCTTCAAGTCTTGCACTTTTCTTAGCTGCTATTCTATTTTTCTTTTTTAATTACTGCTTCAATCTTATTACTTCTTATTGGATTGTTCAAGATATTTTAATCTTCTTGGTTCAATTTTGGCATTTCATGTGTATCTAGAAATTTCTTTATTGATTCTGAGTTCTCTAATTGCTTGGCATATATGTTTTTGTAGTAGTTGCTAATAATTTTCTGAATTTCTGCAATGTTCATAGTGATTTCAACTGTTTCATTTCTAATTACATTAATTTGTGCCTTCATATTCCTTTTTATGGTAAGATTGGCTAAGGGTTTGTATATTTTATTTGCTTTTTCAAAGAATCTTATTCATGGATTCTCTGTATTGCTTTTTTAGTTGCATTTCATTAGTTTCTGATTTGGCCTCTATAATTTCCTTCCTGTACAAGCTCTGGGTTTGAATTTTTCTTGTTTTTCAAAGACTTTGACATTCATCATTACATTATTTATTAGAACTCATTCTATATTTCTGGCTTTTGCACTCACTGCTTTAAACTTCCCTCCTGGACTGCTTTCATTGTGTTCCATAGGCTTTAGTATGTTGTATGGACATTATCATTTAATTCTAGGAACTGTTTTATTTCTTTCTATAATTTTCTATGTCATCCATTGATTATTCAAAAACGTGTTGTTTAATTTCCATATGTTTGCTTAATTTCTGTGGTTTCTTTTGATATTGATTTCTAATTTCATTACACTGGGCATGGTAAAATTTTGATACTTTTGCATTTGCTTAAGCATGCTTTATTAACTGCTATGTGGTCTATTTTGAAGAAAGTACCATGTGCAACTGAAAAGAATGTGTATTCTGCTGTTAAATGAAACTATATATATATCTATATATATATCTATATATAGATATATATATAACTGAATATATATATATATATATATATATATATCTGAATATATATATTCCATTTGTTCAAAGGTTTGGTTCAATATTTCTTTGTTGATATTTTTGCATAGTTAATCTGTCCCTTTGTGTTAGTGGGGCATTGAGATTTCTGCTATAATTATATTAATGTTTATCTGATCTTTTATCTTTGGATAGTTCTAGCAACCAATATGTAATATCCTTATCTTTTTTAATCACATTTCACTTGAAATATACTTTATCTAAAAATAGAATAAAAACCCCTTCTTAATTTTGAATTCCTGATGGGTGCAATATTGATTTCCATCATTCATTTTTTTTGTCTATTTCCTTTTGTGTTATATGTGTTTGTTGTATACAACATACCATTGGATTTTGTTTCTTGATCCATTCTGCTAGTTGATGTCTTTTGATTAACAAGTTAACTCCATTTATATTGATAGGCATAATAAAATATTGACTTATTCCTACTAAATTTCTGTTCATGATTTACTTTCTTTTCCTTCTACTTAATTACTATCTCTACCTGATATAGTCATTTTATTGGCTCATTTGGCACTTGGAGCTTCATTGTCTCATTCTATAGGATACACTTGAGAAGTTTTTGGAGTATTTGTTTGGTGGTCATGAATTTCTTAAGTTTTTCTTTTCATGGATGTACCTTATTTTTTCATCATTTTAAAATGTAATTTTGCAAGATGTAATACTCTGGGTTGGAAGCTGTTTTCTTTAAGAGCTTGAAACCCTTTATTCCATGCTCTTCTTGTCCCTATGATTTGTAGAATCATAAAACATTTGTTGTAATTCTAGTAGGTCTTCCTTTGTTGGGGAATCATTGCTATTCTTTAGCAGCCTTTAAGATTCTGTTCTGTGTTATATTTCTTGTATTTTACTTATTACACAATGTGGCATGTTTTTTATTCTGATCATGGCTATATGGGCTTTATGTGCTTCATGTATCTGTGTGCTAAATTATTTTTCTAGGTTTGGAAAGTTCTCTATTACTTGTGTAAACTGATTTTTTGGTGCCTTGTGTGCTGCCTTCTGATTTTTTGCTAATTCCAATTACTCTTACATTACAACTTTTTGGGTAATCTAGGACCAGTTGGACCCATTTTTCTTGCTCCTTTGTTGTTTTTAAGGTGTTGTTGTTTTTTTATTTGTTTGTTTGTCTTGTTTTTTTTAGACAGGGTCTCACTATGCAGTTGAGACTGACCTGGAACTCACTATGTAGCCCAGGCTGGTCTCGAACTCACAGGGATCCTCTTGCCTGAGCCTCCCAAATGCTGGGATTACAGGCCTGTGCCACCACGCCTGACGCTTTAAGGTATTTGTTATTCGTTGATTGGCCATGGCCACGTCCTCTAGGTCTGACACTATTTTCACATGGTCGCTTCTGTTCCCCATACTTTCCACCATGTTTTTAATCTCCTGGATTTTAGTTTGGAAATTTCTTGGGCCCTTTCATTCTGCCCTTCACTGAGCACTCAAGTTCTGCACTTCTTTCTTTAGCTCCCCTAGCTGTTTACCAGTGTCTTCTCTAGACTCCCTGATCATTTGCCTCATTGTGGTCGTTATGGTTACTTACAGCTTCTTTAAAGTTTTGAAGGATTTTGTAGCACTGTTTTACCTCCACTCGTGTTCTTTTAGACCTATCTGCTGTGTAGCTTATGATTTCCTCCCCTTCATGTACTCTGTACCAATTTGGGGGAGGTGGGAGTTTTGGAAGTCCTTCTTAACCTTACCTTTTCATATTTCTGTTTTATTTTTTTATTTTTTATTTTTTTTTCTTGTCCTGCAGGTTGCAAGCTCTCTGGCCCAGTGCCCCATTCCTTGGGAGTGGGGCACAGAGATGTTGGCAGCAGTGTGAGAGTTCTAACATACCAGTGGGCTAAATGCCTTCCTCAGGACTGCCCCTTCTGAAGATTAGTCTCACTGATCCTGGCTTCTCACTGCAGGTTACAGGTCCTATGATCTTCCTAGACTGAGCCCAAGCCTGCCAGAGTGTCCTAGGAGGTCGCTATTTAGCTCTCACCCTCTCCAAGCCTATCTCCCAAGGAAGTCACTCACCCACCTAACTGGAAGGGTATCACTTTGGTCCTGAAACAAGACTCTCTTCATCGGTGTTGGTCTCTTCAGTTGGTTTGGTTTCTTGCCTGTCGACTCTGGTGCCCTCTGCTATGGAGAACCTAGGATCTTGGGAGGGGCATACAATTCCAGAGTCCTCCGGCTCTGCTGTAGGTCCCTAGAGGGCCAAAGTGTCAGCTGGTGGTGGCAGGTGCTTTCTGCACCCTCCAGACTCTGCCCTGGGTTCCAGGCCTGATGTGACATTGGCTGGGAACTTCCTAAGTTCCCATGTCCTTTACATCTTATACATAATAAATGCTCAAACAAATTGAAAGAGAGAGAGAATAATGGCTAATTATTTTAATAGAGTGATTGATGATACAGAAAAAATTTGGCTTAATCAAGGATGGCAAACCAGATAATAAATATACAGTTGAATCAGCATTTTCTGATAGTGCTCATTAATACCACAGTGTTGATTTGGGTAGACTAGCTGAATAACAGTCAATTGGCAAGACTGAAATGACTCAGGAAGTAAAGTTCATGAAACTAATATAAGTCTAAAACCAAGGAATATATAAATCCAGCTGAAGATGTATTTATTTTTTTTTCCGTTTTCATTATGCTTGACATTTTAAAGAGTTTTACTATGATCCATTAGCATATTGGTACATGCTAGTATGATGAAATTGCACTGAGATTCATTGTGTAATACTTTGAGCATGAACAATAAAAATTCCAAGGTTGCACAAACACTGCGTTGTAGAGAGTAGTACAGGTTAGCCTTGATTACAAATTTGTCACCAGGTAGCTTGTTGTAATGGAGTGAGATGAAATTGGTGTCCAGTCATTGGAGAAAGTTGTAATGATGTATGAAATGAAAAGTCATCACCTACACAGTGCAAAGGGACACCAAGCCTCCTTTGCAGTCACTGCTCTCTTATCCTCTCCGAAGTATCATTCCACTGAAGCAGATGGAAAGTCCAAGTAGTAAACAAAACTTGCAATTTATCAGAGAAAATAAGAAAGGACTTTTTGGGGGATTTGGGGAAATGAAGAACTAGTTATCCTGTATTATGGAAGGTTTATTTTTGTCACAGACATGATCTTCTGTGAAAAAAAGTAAGGTTTAATGTTAATACAACATAATTGTGCAAGCACACACACACACTGATACACACACTTATACACACTCCTTTTAAATTAATCTATCCAGGAATAGAATTTTAAGAAAACATGTAAAAATATCAATTCCATTAAATATTTTAAGACAGTTTTGTGTTTTTTCTAATGCTTTAGAGTAGTCTATGCTAAGAAGTTATTAATTTATTAATTTATTAAGCAATTGCTTATCAAAACTGACAGGCAGATGCAGCAGCACAGGATGAGGTTTTCAGGCTAATCTTAGCTGTTTTCTTGATATTGAAGTAGAAACCACTGGAATGGTTAAAAGCAGACAGTTCATGGTCAGAAATACTTGGAGAATATCACTTCAGTTCCCTGATAGCAGGACAAAGATTATTAAGCAGTTCTCCACTAATTGAGGGAAGACGGAATGATGTCTTATCTCTGAAAGACAAAAGATTGGGAAGTTTAAAAGGGAAGAAAGAAAAAACTGGAGCTACTTCAAATAAGTAATATAATTAGATAAGAGAGAATGAGATATAAAGAGGAAAGGAAGGAGTGCAGGAGGAGAAGGGAGAGAGAGAGAACTGAGAGAACAAATTCAGGTATGTTTTGAACTAAAATTTTTAGGATTCATGAAGAATTTTAAACAACTATGAAACTTTGATTATTAAGTTTTACAGGCATTATTTTTTTCTATAGTATTTTGAAATACCGTGGCCCTGTCTTCAATCTCTTCTTTCAGCGTACCATAGTTTTCAGAATACAGGCCTTTGATTTCTTTTGTTAGGTTGATTCCTAGGTATTTCAATTTTTTTTATAGATGCTACTCTAAAAGGAGTTGTTTCTCCAGTTCCTCTTTCAGTGACCCTGTTGTTTGTGTACAGGAAAGTTGTTGATTTTTGTGTGTTGACCTTGTGTCCAGCTGCTCCACTGAATTTTGCTAAGTCTAGAAGACTTTTGGTGCAGTTCTTGGAGTCTTCTATGTAGAAAATAATATCATTTGAAATAATGATAATTTAACTTCTTCGTTTCCTATCTTTATTTCATTATTTCCTTCTCTTGTCTTATTGCTGTAGCTAATGTTTCCAAAACTATATTGAACAGGAGTGGTGACGGTGGGCATCCTTGTCTTGATCCTGACTTTAGCATGAAGAATTTAAGTATTTGACATTTAGTAAGATATTGGCTATAGGTTTTTTCATAGATGGCTTTTAACAGCTTGAGATAGAGACCATTTATTCCAATATTCTTAAGGTTTTTATCATGAATGCGTGTTGGATTCTGTCAAATTGTTTTTCTGAATCTATTGAGATGATCATATGCCTTTTATCCCTGGATCTATTAATGTAATGTATTATGTTTACTGATTTGTATATGTTGAACTATACCTGCATCCCTGGGATGAACCCCACTTGGTGAGGATATATGATCATCTTGATGATTTTCTGCATTATATTTTCCAGTATCTTATTGAGGATTTTTGCATCTATGTTCATTAGTGAGACTGGCCTATAGTTCTCATTCTTAGTTTGGAATTTCTCCTCATTTTGAATCAAGGTGAGGCTTGCTTCAAGAAATGAATCTGGGATTATTGTTTCCCTTTTAATCTCATTGAAGAGTTATTTTTTCCTTGAAAAAATGTTATTGGTAACATTTTAGGTATACAGTACAGCTACATTTATCACTGAAAATGTGTGCCTTTACATGACACATCTTGGTTATTTTTTCACCATTCCTCTGCCCTGCCTTCAACCCTTACACCCCTCCTATTTACAAAGACTTTGTTTTGATTTTTTCTTCTTCTCATATTTTTTTCTTTTCCTTCTTTCCTTTCCCTTACACCTCCCACTTCCCCTACCACTTTAGAACTTTTCTTCCTATTTTACATTATCAATTATACATTTTGAATAGTTTAAACAGTGGTGGCAAGAGTTCTCTAAATGTCTTATAGAATTGAGCAGTGAAGCCATCAAGACCCAGGCTTTTCTTCATTGGTAAGTTTTTAACTATGTATTCAATTTTGTTGATTGACATTGGATTATTTTGAATTTATATGTCCAGAAAGCTATTCACTTCTTCTGTATTTTCCCTCTTATTGGTGTATAGGTTCTCAAAGTAGGTACTGATGATCCAGACCTGAGGACCAGTAGAACAGATTAGAAGATGGAGAAGCAACTCCAGACACACTCAGCAACCTCTTCTTTCACAAAGGAGCAGAGCACCCTCACTGGAGGAAGCATAGCTTCTTGATTAAATGGTTCTGGAAAACTGGTTTGAACTTGCCAAAGACTGAAAGTACACCTATGTCTCTCAGCATGCAATAAAGTAAAATTGAAATGGATTAAAGAGCTAAATATTAAAACAAAAACACTAAACTGCCTGCAAGAGAGTTTAGGTAGAACCCTAGAATACCTTAGCATAGGAAAAGATTTCATGAACAAACTTCAGTCACATGTGAACTAACACAAAGAATCAACAATTGAGACCTCGTCTTATTAAAGAGCTTCTGCACAGCAAGAAAAACCACTACAGTGAGAAGAGACAACTCACAGTCTAGAATATATAAAGACCTTAAAAAAGTCAGACCTCCTAAATTTAAAGACCCAATCCAAAAATGGGCATCTGAAATGGACAGACATTTCTCAGACAAAAGTAGAAATAGCAAATAAGCATACAAAAAAATTTTAACGTCACTGATTATTCAAGAGATACAAATGAAAACAATGCCGAGATCCCACCTCATCCTATAAAGAATGGCTGCTCTCAAGAAATCAACCAATAACAAATGCTGGCATTGGTTTGGGGAGAAAGGAATCCTCCATTGTTGGTGGGAAGGCCGACTGGTGCAACCATTGTTGAAATCAGTATGGAGATACTTCAAAGAACTAGGAATAGAGGTGCCATTAAAATACTTATGGTATCTGTAACTTTTACCTAAACATCATAAAAATCTCACACTGTGATCGGGAAAATGTGAATATTTCTTTAATATTAAGTAAAATGCACTTTTAGCATGACATATGGAGTATTAAAATACATTGTCTTAATAGCATCTGTCATGCCTGGGTTGATTGCAGTGTTAATCAAAAGTTATTTTAATTTCAAACATATCATTATATTCTTATTCATTTTTATTTCTTTATGATTTTGAAACTAATAAAAGGACATATAGTAAAAAAAAAAGAAATACGTTACCAGAGAGAGACTAGTAAAATGTCATTCCATTAGTGATCTTACTTAGGAAAATCAAATATTTATTAATAAATATGATCATATGTTGATAAATACCCAAAATTTATTAGAGAATTTTAAAATAAAGAATTCATATTTCATGAATGTTTACAGAATTATTGCTATGGTCTCTGCTCCTTATAAATAAAAGTTATTGTAACTATTCCAATTTGGAGTTTTACCGTATTATTAAAAATGTATGTAACTTTTAGTCAAGTGGCTTACTTTTCAGTGCTACTTGTTTATGTAAATTTTTAAATTCTTAAGCATTTAATTTTTTATTTTAAGAAAGAGAAAGATGTTGAGCTCACAATTATGCCATTTTTTTTTCCCAGCTTTGAATGGTTCTCAGAACTCAGTAAGTCAGTGGTTATGTAAATCAATGTCTCTTTTGAGACAACAATGGAAGGAGGGAACAAAAGGCAACATCTTTTCTGATAGAAAAGAACAAAGGGGAGAATTATAATGACTGGGAGTGAGACTACTAGATTGATATATTTTCTTTCCAAATGATAGCCTTGAGCCACAAATTATCCCTGTGACAAACATGCTTCAGAATTATGGGAAATATTTTTCTTTTTGATAAAAATACAGAAAAAGAAACCATTTAAAAGTGAGCCATTCTTTACTGCTTAGGATTCCTTTATATTTTTAAAAACTGTCTTGCAGAAACCTACTGTAGTCATCAGTCTGTAAATAAAAAGTTATGAGAACCGTGGAAATGCCAGGTTATTATTCCAATGCAGTTGAGCTATTGTGTAACCATTGTCCGATTCTGAATCAGTAGAACTAAGCTACAATTAGCCACACGGTCTCCTGCTAGAAGTAGAACACAACCTGCCCAATGGGTACTTTTACCAGCAAACCCGGAAGAGATCCAAAGCTGTGAAATCCCAGCTAAGTACAGTCACTCACTAGGCAGACACATCTCTCTTAAGCAGAAGAATATAAAGACCGTTGGACACCTCTGGCCAGCGTTGCAGAAAGATATACATAATTTACTCTCCATATCCATTGGTTGTACCTCAATGGATTAAATCAAATGTGGATCAAAAATATTAGGGGAAAAAAATCACTCCTGTACTAAACACATACAGACTGTTTTCTGGGTTCCCAAGGTCACACTATCAGTGTGTGCACCAGAGCCAGGCACCTGTTCTCAAAGTCTAGATGTTTAATTGCCGTGCTACAAACTACTTATATTTATTTTTCTTAATGAAGCAGTTCAAACAAAATGTGCTGGTTGACTGCTTTATGTTGCAGAATTATCAAATTGAATATCTTCTTTATTGATATCTTTGAGCTAATTCAGTAATTCTGATGGCTTAAAGGTTTTAGAGCTCTGCTAATTCTCATTTTCAAACTCACTCTGTGATTCAATAAGGAAACAAGTTTATTAGGGCTAAATTTTGTTATTATTTTTGGGGAGAAACAGGCAGACTATACTTAAACCACTAAATGATTCTCTGCAGACATAAATAGTTGTGTGTGAAATTGTAGAGAAAGAAACAAGGGAGGCCGGGAATGTAGCTCAGTGGTGCTGCTGCCTGTCTCGCAAGCTCAAGGATCTGAGTTTGATCCCTAGAAATGAGACCATTTAGAAGATAAGAGGCTGCCTTTAAATGAAAACAACTCAAAAAGAGAGTCACAGATAAATTTCAGAAAATATAGCAGTAAAGATTATATTGATACAAGATAACTTTTACAAAGGGTGATTTATAAGATGACACACATTTAAGAAAATCATAGCTGAACTTTTATGGTTACTATGTGTTCACAAAGCTGGCAAGAGCTAAACTGTTAACTTAAAAGAATATACAGAAGGACAATAATTAGAATAAATTTAATAAATATAATGATTCTAATTAATAATCTATGAACTGTGCCTAGAGATTGGGACTTTACATCCCGTCTCGACCTTTTGGCTAAGATCAAGTGAGATTGGGACTTTGTTTTTATGTGTATTATTATTTGATTTTGGGTATAATGTTTTAAAAATATAAATAAACTAGTATTCTCAGAGAAAAAGATATGACACTTTGTTGGATAAAGTCAGTCAAACAGGTAAACAGATTTAATGAAACTGAACATTTTAAAATGTGTCTTTGTTTTGATTCTAAGATATGTTTTGGGGAAAAGTCAAATAGTGTATAACAACAACAAAATAATAATAGAAATGTAACGTAACTTAACAGAATTTAAGTTATCAAAGTGTACCACTGATGATATTGATTTAATGCACTTTGAGTGAAAGAGCCAGTCTTTCAATAAATATAGTAATAAAGTACACTGATACCGTGGATTTTTGTGTATCCAAGCGATGGTTTGCTTACAGACGGGTCACGTCCTCCTGATTTTCTGGTTAGTGGGCCTTTTCTTCCATGATGGTTAATTGTCAGAGTCAGTTTGACTTGATCAGGGGATAGCCAGGGAACTGGTAAGGCGTTGTTCTTACGTGCGTCTTAGAGTGTTTCCAGACTGGCATATGAATCCGCGTATACCAAAGGGCGACCTGCCCTCTGTGAGAGCTGAAGGCTAAGATGGAACACAAAAGAAGGAAGGTGAGCTTTTCCCCTCTCTCCTTGCACTGAGAAACACCCTTGTTCTTTTGCTCTCAGATCTGAGATCTATAAGGTGGGGACTTTGACCGAAACTATCCTGTGACATGACTTCCCAGGCTCCATAGTTGGAGTAGTCGTTTCCTCTAATAAATCTATTCTCTTTCTGTTCTTCTATCTCCAGCTCGCTATCTCTAATCTCTATCTCTTTCATCTGGATCTCTATCTCTTTCCAATCTCTAATGGTTCTTCCTCTTTTCCTCTGCCTCTGCTTCTTTGTCTCTCTCTCCCGGTCTGTCTCTTCTCCATCTCCCCCCCCACTCTCTCTCTCTGTCTCTCTCAAGAACCCTGACAAATACAATTGTGTGGCCCAAGTAAGGGAGGGTCAAATGAAACATTGTGTAAAAGAAGTAGAGGAGAGGACGGAGGTATACTCTTCGGGTGTTGAGAATATCGTTACAGGTTACCTAATGATGCGTGTTTTGGACACTGGCACCTCTCTACGAAGCGGTAGCCTGAACTGTGGATACTCCAGTTCCTTCCAGATGTCCTCTGTTGGTTTCTTCTCCTGCATCAGGACAGTTTGGCTCCGTGGTGCAGGAGACAGTGGTCTCCAAGTCATTTAGATCACAAGACTCTGATACTCAAGGAGGTTGGGGGAGTTTGGGGCTAAATGTATAGATTCCAGATTTTATAGGTTTCAGATCGTTTCCCCAGCACGCTCTGTCCTAACTTCCAGACTGCCTGTTGTGCTCGCTGTCAGCCCCAGCACTAGAGGCAGAGAAATTGGCGAACATACAAATTTCTAAATTGTACAGGGAGAAAATACTGTGCATGTGTGTATGATTTGAATATATTTTAATTAGCTCTCTTAAGACTGTTTCTCTTAAATTTTCAGTCTTATTGTGTTTCTATATTCTTTTATGTGTTATATTCAAGCAGAACTTTAATTTTAGATTTTAAAAAAATGTTCCATGGGTCTTCCAGTTCTGCTATTCAGAATACTTATTTATTTTAATGAACTATTCCTTACCCAAGAACTCAAGTTCCCCTTTTCAAAATAAAAGCTTGCATTTGTCTTATGGATGCAGCCCCATGGTTGTGCTTCTGATTTTGTTCACCATGTTAATTTTTTGTCTCTTTTTTCTAAGATACTGTCTTCTACCCATGTCGGGTTTTCTTATGGAAAATTGTGTGCTATGCATTCATTTTTCTTGATTGTTAAATCTCTTTTTTCTCTAAATATTTTTAATTTGAAATTTTGAGTTTGATTCTTTATGTATGTTTCCCATAGATCTAATTGCAGATGATTGTTTCCAGTTCAAATGGTAAAGAGACAGAAGGGCTAGCTAGGCAGGGTGGCGGTCCTATTTCCCTTAGTGTCTATAGGATCTGTCCTTATTTTTCTCCATGCAGTTCTCAGGCATCACTGTAGCCACTGGGTAAATGTTTCTTCTTCGTGTCCCTCAGGCTCTTGGGAAGTGGTGAAGGGCAGTCAACCTGGCTGCTCCCTTGTCTTACTCCTGTTTTATTTTGCCACAGCTCCTGCCTCTGACCTTTTCTGTGTACTTTTATGTTCCTCTCTAGCACCCGATTCACAGTAGATCGGTAGGTACCCAAGTGCACACTCATGGGACTCACAAGTGCACACTCATGGGACTCGCGAAGCCTACAACAAAGACACTTCCAAGGAGCTCCTGAATCAGGAGAGGTGGCTGATTCTTCAGGGTCTGCCCAATGCTGAAAGCCGGATTTGAAGCACTGCATTTATGTGTGTGGCCTGCAGCTGTCAAGGTAACTTCCCTGCTCCAGCTTTGTCTCTTTAAACCGCCGTGATAATTAAATAAAAAGAAGAGCATCAATAAAGGAATGTGCCCAGAACTTTTCATTATTAATGTTCCTTGACTAAATTAGAAATCTGCTAGTGTACCCCAAGGAGGTGATTAATTTAGTAGACTAGGAGTTTTGATTAAAAGGGAATGAAATGTCTGACACATCGTCTATTTATCAGTTATTATGATATTGAAACGCTCTAATCATTGTGGTGCCTAAATTAAGACTTCACAGCCTAAATGTCACTTCGCTTTGCTGCTTTTGATTCAGTGATGTTTGCTGGGCTTATTATCTGGGAATGTGTCTGCCTATGTGTGTGTGAGCGCCACATGTTCTCACTCATCTTTGAAGACAAATAATACTCCAGGAAACCTTCTGACACAAGCTATATCTGCATTTCCCCATGTCTTCACAGAGATGAACACAGGGAGAATCATAGCTCTTGAGTTAACTGGTCATTCTCAAATTTCAGATGTGATTATGATATACATTTTCTTAGTACTTAGGATTGAAAACTCAGTTGTTACAATGTTTAGTAAAGGCTTTATATTAGTAGGAGATTGATTCTCCTCATCCAAATCATAAAAGTTGCACCCTGTCAATTTCAGTGTTGTCTGTACTTTCAAAATAAACAGCATAGGAAAAAGGAAAAAATAGATTTAGATATTCAATGAGTTTAAGTTCAATTAATTATTTTAGGCCTATAAAATATGTTGAATATTTTGAGTTATAAGGAATGCATATAATAAATAGCACATCAAATACCTTTGATTGACATGATAGTTTAAAGATCATTACTTTTATCACCTGAGACAGTTGTCACTTTTTTACTGTTGAGATTCTGTGTACTCTACTTATTTTGAATTGTGCAATAAGTTACTGTAGATTATAGTCTCACTTCTGTGCCATAGAACAGCACCACATCTTCTTCCTATCTATTTTAGTAGCTGTTATATAGCCCCTCTATGCTCCCATCCCATTAGCGGTGACTGTCCCACTCTGCTGCTACGATACCGAGTTATTTAGCTTTCGCAAGCAAGAACATGCAGTACTCGTCTTTTATTATCTGGCTTATTTCACTTAACCTGCCATTCTCCTACTGTTCGCATTACTGCAAATGACAGCATCCATCTCTTTGTGGACAAATAATATTCCAGTGTGTATGGATACCCCATCTTCTCCACTCATTCACTGATGAACAGTACAATGGACGAGTGTGAATACTGCTGCAATAAATGTGGAAGTACAATTTTGCTTGAAATAATGACTTAATTTCCCTTCAGTATATACTCAGTGGTGGGAAACATGGATCATATTAAAACTCCATCTTAATGTTTATAGAAAAAGCCACACTGGTGATGGCTCAATGTGAGGTGTCTTGGGGGTGCTCAGCCTGTTCCTGTTGGTGATTTCTAGTCTTCTGAGAAGTGTTTCTGTACATCATTGGCTAACTTTAAATAAGATACTTAGGCTTTTACTATTGGCGGGAATTCCTTGTATATTTTAGATATTAATCCCTTGTCACATGAAAAAGATTGCAAACATTTTCTTTTCTTAACATTATGCAATTTGTCTCTTTATTGCTTGTTTCCTTTGCATAAGGGAGCCTCCTAGTTTTATATAATCACACTTGTCTATTTTTGCTTTTCCTGCCTGTCTTTTCAAGACCTTGTCTATAACATTTTTCCCTATAGAATGTCCTGAAATGTTTCTCCTCAGTTTTTTTTTCATGATTTCATAGATTCAGATATTATAGTTATGTCTTTAATTCATCTAAGTTAATTTTTGCATAAAGTGTGTAGAAGTAGCATTCTGTTACTGTTTATGTTGGTGTGATATTTTCCTAGTGTCAATTATTAAATAGGGTGTCTTTTCTCCAATGTATGTTTTTGACATCTTTGTTTAAAGTCAGTTGCCTCTAAGTACAGAGACTAATGTCTGATTTCTCTAGTCTATTCCATTCATCCATTTGCTACTTATCATGCTCCTCATATTATTATAGATTTTTATTATGCTTTCTTAATTTGGGTTTTTTATTTTTAATAATGTACTTTGTTTTTTATTTGAGTTTATTAGTGCATGTGTGTAGTACATAATGTTGTCATTGTGCACATGTTATTAGTGCATGTGTGTAGTGCATAATGTTGTACATGTTGTTACATGTACATAACACGTCTTAAATTCTTTGTTCACCCCTTCCCTACCCCAACATCTCTTCATACCCTTCCTTCTTTATTTTTCTCTTTTGTACATATCAGCTTTGAAGTCAAGTACTGTGATATCTCCAGATTTATTCTTCTGTGTTAGGAATAATTTAGCTATTTTGTGCCTTTTGTGGCTCCATATGGATTTTATTATTGTTTTATCTTTTTTTAGGAAAAATAACATTGGGATTCTGATGAAGATTATTTTGCATTGTATGGACATTTTACCAACATTAATTCTTCTAATCTATGAACAGGATGCCTTTCCAAGTTTATCTCAGAATCGTTTTAAGTTTTTATTATAGAAATATTTCACTTCTATAGCTGTTTGTATAATAAATCTTTTAGGTAGCTATTATGTGTTAGAATTTTTTCTTTATTTCTTTTATCAAGGTTGGTGTTATATAAAATGCTCCTTTATATCGATTTTATATTCTGCATCTTTATTGAATCTTTGATAAACTCTAACTGATATTTTTGGTGGAGTTTTTAGGACTTTCTCTACGAAAAGTTATGTCATCTGAAAAAAAAGAGATAATTTGACTGCCTCCTTTCCCATTTAGATGCCCTTTATTTCCATCTCTTACCTAATAGCACGGGCTAAGATTTCCTTCCAGCACTAGTTTGACCAAGACTGGTGAGAGTGGACATCTTTGTCCTAGTTCAGATCTTAGAAAACATTCTTTGTCTTTTCCCTGTTCCATATGAAGCTAGCTGTGTGTGCATTTGCTGTCTTTACTTATATGGTTAAGAGTTTTATGAAGAGAGATGATGAAATCTATTCACTGATTTTTCTGAATTTATTGAGATGACCCTGTGCTTTTATTTTCATTTTGTTCTTACGATATACTACACTTATTTATTTATTTTTGTTTTGTATTGTTTTGAGATAGGGTCTCACTATGTAGTTGAGACTGACCTGGAACTCACTGGGTAGACCAGGCTCACAGCAATCCTCCTGCCTCAGCCTCCCGAGTGCTGGGATTACAGGTGTGTGCCACCACGCCTGGCTGACTTTTATTGATTTGTGTGTGTATGTAACCATCCTTACATCTCTGGCATAAATACCACCTGATAACACTGTATAATATTTTTATGTACTCTTGCAATTATTTCCCAGTGCATTGTTGAGAATATTTTTTAACTATTTTTAACAGAGCTGTTGGTCTGTAGTTTTCTATTTTTATTGTGGCGTTTCTTTTTTCTGGTTTTGGAATCAGGTTAATGTTCACTTGAAAGTGAATTTGGTAGAGTCCTTTTCTAATAATTCAATTTTTAATGTAAGTTTTGAAGTTAAAATAACTTTTTAAAATTGTGTTTATTTAGGTTGCTTTTTCTCAATGTTATCTCATGGCCATTTCTAAAGATTCAAAACAGCCAGGTATAGAACAAAACATGAAATGTTTGAAGGAATAATGTTTCAAATCATATTTTCACCCCAATCTGTAGATTCAAAATTATTTCATATCTTGGGCAGAAACAAAACAAGAAGTCATCGAGCCCCTCCAATAGAAATAAACTCTGTAGGGGAAAAAAACCTCACTACCTCTATCTGAGGTCTGGTTTAACTCCTGATTGACTCTAATCTCAAAGGCTCTGGTCCCTAAAAATTCCACAATGAAAATGAGTTGCTATGCTCAAGCAGCTCTTGATTATGTGAAAGAGAAAATACCCTAACCCTTAAATTTATCAAAAAGAAACTAGGAAAATTCAACACATAATTTCTGTTAAATCCAATGCTGAATTTGAAACCATCTCCAGTACTCTTCATAACCTCACACAGTGAAAAGTGGTTGAAATTATGTTAAGCAACCATAGCAATAACATAATAATATTTAATATTCATTATTGTCATGGCATATGATATTAGAAACAGTGAAAATAATTTATGTTTTGTTCTTTAAATTTTATAAACACCAAATGAGGCAGGTGATATAATTGTCCTTATAGTTTTGTGGATTTTTGATAAGTAATTTACCCAAGATTGCATGATAAGTAAAAGACATGGGACTCTGGTCACCAAAACCCACAGTCTTAATTACTACTAAACTGTATGTATTCTGAGTACCTGCAGCAATTCTCTCAAATATTTCTTTAAATTGCAAAATTATTCTGGAATTACTCTGCAACACAAAATTCATAAAATAAATTGCAAGTTTTATAGAATCTTCTTTGTGTAATATTTGATGTCTGCTTTTCTCATTTTTCATATCCATTTAATTTGAAGCAATTTTCATCATATTAACACAGGGTTGAAGGTTGTAGAGCACTTGCTGAGAGAAAATACCCGACACCCAAAGTTTAGCTCACAATTTGTAGATCTTTCAGTCCATAATCAACTGGCTCGAAGGTAGTGTTTTTCTGCTCCTTTTACCTTATTCAGACTATTTGAAGCACATAGCACTCACACCATTAATGCTAGTGCCCTTTATGAATCAATTTCAGCATCACTTACTCGAGACCAGCCGTCTCCCCGACCTATGAACAGGAGGCTGTGAGGGGACATCTATACAAAAGCCGTAACAATCACAGACTCCAGAGTTGGAAATGGTTGAGATTGTATCAGGTCTAAGTAACTAATACAACTAGTGACGTGAGACTTTAACCTTCATTTATTTTTGAGTTTCAGTTTTTCTATGAAAATGAGGTTATAGTCCACACCTTCTAAATTGATCCATCAATATATAAGATAATGAATGTGAGATATTTTGTGCTATGATTGACACATTTTATTATCAACAAATAACTAAACACATAACTAAAGGTCACCCATTTGTGAGTGGTTAATACTATGAACCACTTTGTTTCTGTGTTTATCTTAGTCCAATTTTCCCTAGAATTCTAATCTAGCTTTCACTTGAACGTTTTCTCTTCTAATTTTCAACGAACGTTATATATCAGGCAGAGTAAGGGCTGAGTCTTAGAGAATTTACACAATTAAGTTGAAAATTAAGGCCCCTGAATCTGTACATTGTCTGTTCAGATTATATTCCCCAGTGACTTTATTACCATTCACCATATGTCAGCTCCTCTAAAATACCCATTGGATTCCAAGTTCCTGGTACCTGTGACAGCTGCTGACAGAGCGATTTCTTTTTAAAGTGCAAATCCAGGTCTTGAATATCCTGAAAGGTATCCCAGGTCTTAGTTCCAGTTTCAGCCTCACTCTTCTTCCAGGAAGAAGGTGGAAATATCTTTCCTGTCTCCTCATAGGTCATCCACTGTTAACTTAGCATGTATGAGATTTATATTTAGACAATGAAAGGACTTTAAGTGAGAGATGTTTGTCTTCTTTCGTTTTTCCTCTCTTTCCCTTTTCCTTCCCTTCCCGTCCTTCTCTTCTCTTCCCTCCCCTTTTGCTTCCCTCACTTTTCTTCCCCTCCCTCTTCCCCTCTTCCTCTTCCCTTCCCTTGCCTTCCTTTCCTTTCCTCTTTCCTCTTCCCTCTCCTCCTCTTCCCTCTTCTTTCTTTACCTGGAAATTTCTAAGAAAAGCAAATGACATTAAGAAAGATACAAAATATTAGGAACAGATCAGCAACACATAAAAAGAAACAATTTTGAGGTGTTCAAGGGAAAATGAGAACCAGCTATATCTAAGCTTGAGGAAAAACGAAGACTTGAGAAAGGACTTTGGGGCCAAACTGCATAGAAGAGATGATATGTGAACCAGATCCACGAAGCTATCTCTGACCTTGGGAGGTCTGAGCAAAGGGTGTATGTAAGATGCAACTCTTTTGTAAGAAAGGTGTGTGACTGTCTTGAGAACTTTCTCTGCTATGGAAAAGCAGAGGCTGACTACTCTTCTACAGTAGGCTTTCTGTTTTATTCTTATAATAAGATGTCTCCAGAAAATTTTATGGTCCCTTAAGATTAATTTCATCTTTAGCAAAAACTGTGAAGCTATAGTTTATGCTCTGGAAAAGCCATGCTAAGGTCATTTTATTTCCTTGTCCCTCTCTTCTACCTTAACACGACCTGCAGGGAGTGGTAGTGGTCTGGCTGCATTTGTCTTCTACATTAAAACTTGGGATGAAGCCAACAGAAACAAAAACTTTGCACTGAAACTAAACAGAAATTTAAATTCTACAGGCATGTTGCTGTTTCGTGTTTATTGGATGCACAGAAAGTCAGGCATTCTAAAAGTAGTGCCATGAGAGTGTCAGAAGTATCACTGCTAACGCTGCTTCCCTCTGACTCGTATATTCAAAGGGGACACAAAACATGCATTTGGGATTTTGTGCTGGGCTGTTTTGCTTTATGGAGTTCCTTTGTTTTTACCCTTTTCTACGGGCAGCCTTTCAGAGAAAAGAGATATGGTTAGCCTCAAAACATATTAGTAGACATTTGATTGGAAATACATTTGAAATAAAATGAAAGTAAAGTTAGTTACTGTGTTCAATTGGAAACAAATGAGCAAGCGTGGCACACAAAATTGTGTATGATAGCACTAATACGAATGGGGGGATGGATGCTTGGAATAGTCAGAAAAAATAAAATTGTTTCTGGCTTTGAATTCAATTATTATTTGAGTATACGAAGATAAACCCGATGTTGAGTTGGAGAGTACTCTTATTACGAGTTCTGTTCTAAATCCATGGAACTGACACGGGTGTGTCTAGTGCTAGTGTCTTGCTTTTGCTTTTGCCATCATACTGCCTTTTATGAAGCACTGTTTCTGTTCTCTGAGACACTCTGGAGGAAATTAAGGAGAGATTTTCGTAATCTCCCTTCACTGAGGCAGCGAAGATACCTCTAGCAGTTTATCTTTCTCATATCTATTTAAATTTGAAGCTACTAGGTGGAGAATCCATACAGCCACAGTCTGTACTCCTTTGTATAATGATCACTCAATTCTTATGAGTAATAAGGGTTACGTTGAGTTTGTCCTCCCCCCGCCCCGTAGAATCATTTTGTTGTTTCTACTTTGCTTGAATGTAACAAACAGAATAAGTATTCTGGCAGTTTGTACGGGAGATTGATTTCTTATGTGGAAAACAATATCATAGCCAGTGATAATGAGCATGGTCTCTGGCCTGAGAGTTAGAAACTGACTCAGAAAGCCCAGAGAGACGAGCATCTGTGGAAGGTTTTATAAGAAGTGAATGTTTTCCTGCGCCGTGATTCAGAAACATACTTTTGGTGTGAGTGCCAGTACAGCTGCCACATGCTATGGGGATTCTTACTTTGATGAGAGACAAAATGAATGTAGCAGACAGGCTCCAATGCACAACTACAACTACCTTGCATTTAATTCTTCCACAAGGTTCTTAAGTGACTGCTGAAAATACACTGAAGTCGTTGTGGAACTCTGGATCCATCAAACATGATTCAAACAGGTACGATTCTGTTTGTACCAGGCTTTCAAATTTAAATGGAAGTTTTCAAAACATATAAAAGGAATTTCTGGATTTTTCTGCACAGTCAGAAAAGAAAATAGTTGCTAAAAATACTTATCACATGTTCTTTTTACACACATCTCACAGCTTTCGGGAATTTCTCAAAGAAAAGGGAAAGCTCTTTGTAATTTTTTTATTCAAAGTACAGTCTGTACATAATAGATGCCTGAGAAATAAATGCTGACTATAGTGTCTATTAATGTCACTACTGATTATCATTAGAATTTGATGGAAAATGTTTTCCCCAGCCTTGGGCAGGTGAACTTTCTCCCAGCATCTTTAATCCTGCTAATATTAAAGCAAGATTGACAAATAGATAGCTACTGTGATAAAAAACTTGTTAGATCTCACTGAGAAATGTGCTTGTACTTAAAATTGCTCAGTGGCCACACAGTGGGATAATTACTGGTCCCAAAGGAGACTACATAATCTTTTACACAAATAACAGAACATCTTTAAAATTTCTCCATGATTTTAATGCTAGGAGAAGTGAATCAGACTCAGAAAGTTACATAGTTCATGTTTTATCTTGTATGAGAAAACTACAATATCCTGAATAAGATAAAGAAGGCGTAGATGAGGAGAGCATTGAGGTAGGGTAGTGAAGGGAGTAAAGGGATAGAAAATGAACAAGATATATTATATGTATAATTCCCCAATGCTGATGTAACTACACTGGGTTGGAAGTATATGGTAAAAGTAAAGTAAAGTGTTTATTTCCATTTCCCTTATACATTTACTTCATCCTTCACTCAGAATTCACTGCCTTTGCTCAGTGATTCATCACCCTCTCCCTCGTCACCTAACAACATATTCAGCTCTGCATATGCTACTTTACTGGCCTTTAGTTATTCTTTAACACTTTTGGACTCATTCGAAGATGCTATGTCTTTTTTAGTAGTGTAAAAAAAAACTCTGTACTTTCTTCTTGGCTAGACAGTCTCTGTATTACTCTAAGCTTATCCACACTCTCAGTATGTCACAGAGGACAACACAAGTCAAATTTGAAGACCAAGCCCTATTTGACATCACAAAGCACTTTGTTATAATATTTCTACCATCCACTCATGGTTTCCCACCAGCCATCTTGTAGTCTTGAGTTTTTCTCATAGAATATAGAGTTTATCAAATTCTGTAAATTCCTGTCAAAGTCATACCCTAGGATTAGCAAATCATTTCTCACCCTCTGTTCAAAGAGCCAATATTACATCTTTGGTTAGAGTCATTGAAAGAGTCCCTCACTAAGGGTATCCTCATTTTATATAAAATTATTTGCTCATTTGAATATTTTTACAATAAGAACCCTGTGTTTGGAACACACAAAGGAAAAAATGATGTTTAGACTTTTGGTAGTGTGACTCTACCTTCTTCACGATGAGAAAACCAATATGCTTAGCATATAATAAAAGAAACATTTGCCCCTCTGTTGTGTTTGTCTACTCCTAAGGTTCAATTTATTAAGATGCCCTTAGCCTTTTATCTGTCTCATTACACTGCCAACTTTTATGCCTAATTTTACCAACTGTATTAATTTATAAATCTTTACTTTGCATTGCATTTGTTTTTTGTGGACCTTCCATTTTGACAAGAATGATATATTTAACTAGATCCTTAAAAAGCAGAAGAAAAAATCTTAAACACAGAATAGTCCATCTGACTTGATTGGTGTGCTGATGCCTCCAAGTAAAACTAAGTAAACTCTGAACATAATGGAGCTTAATGGAAGATTTCTGGACAAAAAGCAAGAGAGATAACCTGTGAATGATTTCTCTGAATGTTTCTTATTTACTACCCATTTATATTATTTCTATATTATATTTTAAAAAACACTTGCAATATCATTTTTCATTAGCTCAATGTGAAAAAGGTGATCTTTGATGACCTTTATATAAGTAAGCAAATTAAACCCTGAGAGAACTTCTTTGCCTTAAAAACCAAAGCAACCATGTTCAAAACAACTAAGTTATGAAAGTTCAGTCCTTTATCTGTTTTAAATCCAATAGATTAAAAAAATTCTGCAGGCATTGCAAAAAGTATTTTATAAAAGCTAAACTCTATCCCTGGAAAAATATTTCAAGCTAAATGTAGTTAAGTAAAACACAATGACAGAGCTCTGAGGAATTACGGGGTTACCTACAGCCACCGTGCACCCACAGCCACCACATCACCTTTCGATCAGCACAGAGAAGTGGAATACAGTCCCAGAATGGCATCCATTTAAATGTCAATTGATCTACACACCTGAGTCATAAAACTTAGTGGTATTTATCTTCGAACACAAAGTCACCATTTTAACTGTAAGAACTAATAAGCGACAACCATTCTTTCTGCCTTAATCAATACCCCTCACTTCACATTGCTAACAGAAAAGCATTCTTTTTCTTTCATTAATTGTATTGGTATATTTTAGTAATACAGTATGTTTATATTCATTATTGCAAATTTGTACCTTCACATAGTATGTCTTGGTTCTTATTTTTCCCCATTCCCCATTCCTCCCATCAACCAGTCCACCTCTCCCTATTTACAAAGACTTTTGTTTCTATTTTTTTCCTTTTCTCATTTTTATTCCTTTCCCCTACCCTTTCAACTTCCCCTTCCCCTTTGGACCTTTTCTTCCTGTTTCCCATTATCTATTGTACATTTTGATCCTTATTTACACTTTCAGTTTCTCATACCAGAGAAATTATGCAGTATTTGCATGTATGTCCTATTTATTTCACTTGAGCATGGCCTCAATGTGCATCCACTTAGCTATAAATGTCTCTAGTTTCTCATTCTTTATGGCTGAGTAATACTCCATTCTATAAAACACACACACAAACACACACACACAAACACACACACACACACACACACACACACACACACTTTTTCTTTATCCAGTCTCTAGTTGATAGGCAATTGGGAAGTTTCCAAGTTTTAGCTATTACAAATGGTGCCACTATGAACATGGTGCTCATATATCGCTGTGGTTTGATGGTTTTTAATTCTTTGGGGAAGATACCAAGCAGGGGAATAGCTGGGTCAAATGAGGCCTCTAATCCTAATTTTCTGAGGTATCTCCTTTACTGATTTCCACAGTGGTTGCAGCAGTTTGCACTTCAGCAGCAGTGTAGAAGTGCTCCTTTTTGACTGATTTTTGGACAGCAGCCATTCTTTCTGGGGTGAGGTGGAATCTCAGGATTGTTTTCATTTGCATCTGTTGAACGAACAGTGTTGTTTAACATTTTTTCATGTTTATTTACTATTTCTACTTTTTTGTCTGAGAAATGTCTGTTCATTTCAGATGCCTTATACGTGATACCACTTTAAAAATGTAATTGAAGACATTTCTTAAGCAAAAGGAATTGCCAAACTAAAATTTTTAAAAAATATTTTCTTTGCAAGTGTTCATTAATACAACAAGCAAAACTTAATTTGTGTTAATCTTGGCAAAACCATCTAACCTTTTACAATCCCTTCTAAGTAATAAAAGCTGAGCATTCAAAATGTCCACGTATTGTCCAGATCATAGATAGAACTATTAAATGGAGCAGATACCACTGAATTAAAAATTGAAATATGTCTTTCCTTGATAGTTTGCAATACATGTTAGAAATAAATGCTAAGACGAACCTTTAGCCAGTAATTGAGACATTAATCAAGATGGGCTTCAGAATAAATTTAACCACTCCTATAATATCTTTATTCATCTCTTTAAAAAAGTTCCAAAACTATAGTATATAAATTTGAATAGGGCTTAAGAATATGTAAAATATTGGTATTCGCATTTTAATAACTTCACAAATAAAATCCTAACTGTCATAGTCCTATATAGTAATTTTATGCTGCTCATCTTCCTTTCTGGATAGTCAATAACAGCTTGCATTGACCTGGAAAACTGTACAGCATACAAAGATATAGATTTATTGTTTACTACCTCAAAATAAATAAATAAATATATAATATTTATACATACATACATATATATATATATATATTTGTACTCTGTAAAAATATAGAAACTTTCCACAGAGTTTCCACATATATAAACTTTTTTCTTTCTCCTGACCAAAAATATGTAAGTATATTTGTCCTATTTACAATGTTTATCCAAACAGGTTAATCAGACTCACATGGACCAAACATCTTGTCCAGGATCAAATTTTAAAAACTATTTAAAAAATAACTATCAATCAAAAATTCAGTTGAAACATTAAATCATTTAGGAAATTCTGTAAGTGCTTTCATTTTGTGTTGGAGAATATATGTAGATAATGTCCTTAAAGTTAGGTTTGTGAGATTCTTTATAGAATACTAACATTTAATTTAATAAACATTTGTTTTCATTGAATATACCAATGAATTATGTATCTTACATGACACTATTCAAGCAGCTAAGTGTAGAGTCCTCTTTATGATTCCAAATCTCATCTTATTAGAACATATCATTAGTTTATTGATCTCAAGTTCCACGGAAAAAGAAATTAATCTAGATAATTTGTCTCTTTTCTTCAACTCTCAAGTAGAGATATCTTTAAGAAAAAGAATGAGTAGGTTACAAACCAACAAGTGCAATCCCCTCTTTTCAATCTTCTGTGCAAAAATTTAATTTCAGCACATATAAATATATTACTCTAAACATGGCTTATTATAGTAAATTCAGGCATTTGTTAATGAAACAATTAAAGCTTACCAAAACTTTTCCAAATCTATCAATTAATAGAATTCTTAGAGAAACTTAGGTATCACAGACCGTGGGTCCTAGAACTTACGGTTATTTCTCAACAGCTTCACGATCACGTGAAATTGACTGGTCATAAATATAACTGTAAGACAAACTCCGATGTTCTGTAAATTCAGTCCAGAGTCCATGAGAAGCATCCATTCTCTAACCTCAGTGCACACAGGGAAGAGGGCCACGAGTTAGCAGAGCTCATCGGGATCTCACAGCCTTGGAGCTTGCCCTCTACCCTGTCACTGTAGCATAGCTTCTGTCTTTGAAAGATTTCACCTGAAAGCCAACAGTAAACCAACAAACAGAAAACCAACTCTTTGAATCAAGTTTTCGTTTGAACCTTTCAGCATAACAGTTCTACATACGCCGCCATCTTCAAGAATAATTTTTCTATAATTGCTGTGTTTATCTAATCACCATGAAATTTAGGATCTCCTGTGGTATTATCTATAGCTGTACAACTTTCCAAAACACCAGTCAATTCTGCTAAGAAGAAATTCTCATGTTATACAGTAAATTTATAAATATCTCTAAATATCATTGTTTCTAATGTTTTTGTTTTGCCTCTGGTAATCAAGATTTAGTACTATTGATGTACTCTATTTAAAATTGACTGGAAGTTTTTAATCTTGGATATATTCTGTTCTTAAAAGAGATTTTTATAGAATTCAAATCCTATATTACACAAAATCATAATAGGTAGCAAAAGACATTCCAGAAAGTTGAAAATGAAAAACAACAAACAAATGGTACCTATACCTATTATAGATTACAAAGTGTTCAAAATGCAAAGGACTCAGAGGAGCTCATCTGAGAGTTCAACAAAATAAATGAAATGTTAGGCTTATGTTATTACTCAGAGAAGCAGCCATAATTAACATTGAAAGCTACACCAGGAAAATACAGCTAATGAAATGGGAATATCCCTACCTCATCACAATTACCACTGAGGAGACACTACCAAGGCTGTATCAACAATTAGACAAAACTGTGTTCCATAATAGATTAGAATATGTAGGCCCCACACGAGGGTAAATTATGTCTGTCAATCCATAAACATGTATTTCTGGAAAAGACCAGATAATTTTAGAGCATTTCTTCACACAATATTTCTTTAAGCAGACAGAATATCTTTTATTTTTAATCCTTATGTTGGAGACTCAAGATTAATGGATCCTGACACAACACAAAAAATAGGTATGAATTTCCTCCTTTATCTTATTCAATCGCACCACTTCAAAATGAAAAAGAATACACACACACACACACACACACATATATGCACTTCTTTCTTATTCTTAATGAGACATACACCATGAAAAACTTTTGATGTTTATGTATTACTTTTATTAATTCTTAGTAGTACATGAGAAAAATTATCATAAGAGTAAATATGTTCCTCTATGAAAACATGAACCAATTCTCTCATTTTTTTCTTCTATTTATCTCTAGTCCATGTTTTCCAAAACAAGCAAACCACACATGGAGATTCACATGTTATTTAAACTTCCAAGTAACCAAAATTAAATAAGTTTAAGGACACAGGGATATTAAAATATCACTGCATGTAATCAAATCTGATTCACTCAATACATTATCTACCTACAATTAACAATAAGGTATTTTCATTTTTGCACTCTAAGCTTTTAAATTCCACTGTGAACATTGGAGATACTGGACATCTCAGCTGTGACGAGCCATATTTCAAGTGCCCAACCTTCACTTACATTCAGTTGTACATTTGACATTGCTTTATTGTTAAATTTTCCCAGAACTTTTTCTCACATCACTGACTTCTAAATCAATACAGCTGCCACACTATTCAATGAAAAAAAGCATTCCCCTGTAATATTTTGAAACAACTTAAAATTAAAAAAAAAGATTGCACAAATTAATAGAACTCTTCTCTAGCAGGATAGAATGGGAGTTTTTTTAATTAGTAGAATTCACTGTAATTCAATTGAGCAACTATTTACTAAGTTCTGAGTGTGCATAAAGTGTTCATTATTTAACTATTTATTAAATGTCTACTAAGTGAAATGTAATTTTATCAGATTGTAAGCAAAGAAGAGGGGAGAAAATATTCTTCTCTGTAGGCAGCTTTGGCAACGTGAAGGTTTTTATACCAGAAGAATTGCAAAAAGAAAGATAGAAATACAGGTAGAGAGGGAGAGAGAGAGATTGCCCAATCATTCATTGAAGTTACTCTTTATTTAAGGACAAGTAAAGCATTGTCCCAAGACAGTGTGAAATGTCACAGAATACAAGTGAGTAGAGTGTTTGAAAACAAAATGTCAGGGGATAATAAAAAGTGCAGTGAAGGAAAATAAAAACTGGATCAACTGTTACCTAATGATGTGGTGCTCTTTTATAATGAAGCAATTCTTATAAAATATATAAATGAAACGAGAGAAACACAAATATAAGTACCCTAAAACTGACACTCCTACTGAGTTTTAATGCTGTCATTTTTCTGTTTTAGAACAACAGCAAGGACAACAGAACACGCTAATAAATTTGAAAACGTATGGAGGGCCCAGCAGCCAAATCAGTCAGGTTTCCCTGATAACAAGGACAGGACTTTTGTGATTGATTTGAATGTGGCAGAAGCGACTGGAACATTTAAATAGAATATTAAGAATAGTATGATCCCAATTTTACTTAGGAGAAACTACAAAGTGTAACAAAAGCAATTTTGGCCAAAAAGAAGTGGCTTACTTGAAATAGACGGAGGCAAAAATGACAGAGGCAGATTTCAAACAAATTAGTGATATACAAAATAAATTCTAAAAGTACTTTCACAGCCACAAAGGGGTTGGAAAGCAGAACAAACGATCCCAAGAAGTCAAGATGGGAACAGAACGAGGGGGTGACTTCGAATTTGGCAATAAGCAGGTCGCCAGCGATGTTGTTACAGACTGGAAGCAAGAAGCATGAGGAGATGGATGGGAACAATCCTTTCAAGCACCTTGACTCTGTAACTGTTCTGCTGTAATTGCTCACATGAAGTTATGAACGATACTTGTGAAGGTGCACAACCGTTATCCTAGCACTCAGGAGGATGAGGCAGGAGGATCACTGAGAGCGTGAGGCCAGCCTGGAATGCACAGTGAGTTCAAGACTAGGCTGCATTATACAGTGAGACTCTTGTCTTAAAAAAAAAAAGAGCAGTGCTCGTTATCTAGTAGGCTGTTGACAATAAAACAGGAGATGGGATATATTTGTAAGACAGAAAGACGGGCATTTATCAACAGTGCGGATATGAATTGGTCAATAATCAGAAAAGTCAAGGTTTTGAAATTGGTATATTCAAGAAAATATAAAAGCACCAAATATTAGACAGAGAAGCACTTCAAAACATGGGGTGAAAAACACACTGAAATAGACCTGGGGCTCCGTGTGGCTGGCGGCAAAGGGAGAGGAGGCTGGACACAGTTTACAGGCTCTAGCAGAAGTTGGAAAATCATTTGTAGAGAGGGTAAGTGGACAAGAAAAATTCTGCAACAAACCAAAGTATAGAGATAAATTAGGGGTTCAATAATTCACACCGCTTCCTCCTATGCAAATTTCACTAAATAATCTGCCAAAAAACCGGCTATTAAAAGAGAGAATTCAAAAAACCCTGAACATTTTTAGAGTGATTGAATTATAGTTATGCAAATGATATATATAATACTTAGAATGGCAGCGCATATAGGTCTGGAGAAGCCATATAGCGGTATAAAAGTCAGTACTTAATTCACTTAACATTACATTCTCAAATTGCATCTGTTTACTTATGAATGCAGCAAATTTATCTTTCTTTATGGCTGCATAATATCTCATTGGGTATAAATGTCACATTTGTCCTATACATTCACATAAGCTCAAATATCACAGTTTGTTTTATATTTAAAAACAAATAAAGAACAAGATACAAGAGAGATAAGTATGAAGTAGGGAGAAGTTCAGATACTTCCCCATATTACAAATTCCATTGTTTTAAAAATATTTCAATATATGGACTGGAGAATTAGCTCAGTGGCACCGCACGTGCTTTGCAAGCACAAGGTTGTGAGTACAATCCCCAGTACTAAAAATAAATAAAATAAATAAAAATTAAAAACAAATTTTTAAATATATATGCAAACTGGTCTCATTTATAGCACTAGTTTATTTTTGTTGAAAATAAACATTTGTGTTATTATATGGTTTTTTTTTTTGTTTTAGTGATCACTTTGGTTTATGTCTTATACTCTGAGTAACTACTTTGAAGATAACCAAACACAATGTAATAACTATTGTTATTCTCTTGCTATTTGATTATAAAATTTGGGTTTTTTTTCATAAAATAGAATAATTAGGACTTAAGTACTTAGAAGTAATCTCATATCATTAACTCACTAAGCTCCTCACACAGAAAGTTTATAATGGAGAAAGTATTTAGATATTCTCTGATCACTGAAAGAAGCACAATAAAAAGAAATGAAATCAAAGCAAAATATAGTTTGCTTTCCGCTGAGAATTTACATATTTCCGTATATGTGTAAAAATATAAGTACACACACATATATGTATATGTTTATATGCATGTCTGTGTACATTTTATTGTACATGTGTGTTGTATACGAAGTAAAATAAAATTAGAGGTTGTGAAAATAACCAGAAAATTCAATATACTCTGTAATCAAAAGACAAATAAATCACTGAAGGATTCCAATCGAAGATGCAAATGTACATAACAAACAATAATGTAAACTATTTCACGTAGATATTTCAACAAAATATAAGTTCAGTAGTTTGAGACAATAAAAACCATAAAATAGCAATTGATATTGGTAATATAAAGACCAAATCACTTATGTGTATTTTTAATGATTGAATCACACTTGAATTCCTGCAATGAGTCCCTCTTGCTCATAATATATTTTCCTTGCAGAACTTTATTTAGGAACATCTTGCTAAAGTGTTTTGAAGCTGCATTTGTGAGTTCTTAAACAAATTTAGGCTGTTGGACAAGTGAGTCTGACATTGCAGCATTATAATCTAACTGAAGCGCCATTATCTCCAGAGTTTGCAGCAGATAAAGAATCCCTCTAACACGGAAGAACAAGACAGACCCCGAAGATTTGAAGGAAAAATCATGTCATCTATTGCCGATAGCTATTTTCCATTGAAACACAGTTTCTGATTTACTAATGGGCTCTAATGGAGACTAGAGACATGAATATGATCCCATCTTTGTGTAATAGGAACAGCCTACTGGGAACCAGGTATTATAGAACCACCAAGCCATAAGGCCGGGCCTGGTGGCACACGCCTGTAATCCCAGCACTCAGGAGGCTGAGGCAGGAGGATCGCTGTGAGTTCGAGACCAGCCTGGGCTACATAGTGAATTCCAGGTCAGTCTCAACTATGCAGTGAGACCCTGTTTCAAAAAAAAAACAAAAAAACAAAACAAAACATAACAGAACCACCAAGCCATAAATGTGGGCATGCACTGCAGTACTGCATGGAGAGAAATTCAACAGGAAGAGTGAACCAGATTTGAAAAGGTCTTAAAGGGGTGAGTAGCCTGAATAGCTGGCAGTCTCGGGAGCCTTTATGAGCATGTCTACTGCAATCCTAACATAGTCACCCAAGGAAATTGTGTATAACGAGGTGACTAAGAAGCACAAATTGGGGAAGCATAAAATCTGAACCATTGATCTTACCATCAAGGGAAAGCAGGGGTGTATGACATACTGCAAGGGTTTCTCAATCATCGCGTTCAGGGAACACCTTTGAAGAAGTCCTTCAACCAAGAATTACAAAGACTAAAAGATAGCAAGACTTATATGATTCCATGTACTTGATTAATGTTGTTTCTGCCGAGTTAACCTTCCAATTTTCTTTTTTTAATTAGGTATGGTGAGGTGGAATTTTATTTTCTGGTTTCATGTTGCTTAGATGAAACAATGTAACAAAGTAATATCTTTATATGGTCATCCTTCTAAAATGCATGACAAAAAAATGCAAAGAAGCTGAACGGGAAGATTCTGTCACTACATAGAGAAATGGCCACTATTCACTGAGCCACCTGCTGTGAATGACTGAACATTAAGAAATAATAAAATGTGGGACTTACTGTGAGAAAGTGTGTGTTGCTCCAGGAAGGATGGTAATAAATGCTATCATTGCACTGGTTTTTTTTGGTTTAACTTGTGTATATCACTTAACAGATTGAGGGATAAAGTTAGATTAACCATTTAAGACAAATTTAATTGAATTTACATATTCCTTTTGATCACTTTGAATTATCTTATTAACTATCATGTGGATTTGTTCAGATTTCCTTCCCGTTCATGCACTTTTTAGCATTAGGAATTAGAAGTTAAAATGTAATTTTAAATTTCAGAAGTATCAATACCCACAATGAAAATCTTAAAATTTAATTCATCTTCACTATCAGATGAGCAACTCTGTTGTTTTCTAGCTGATAAAAAGAACAAGAATCTAAGTAATTCTAAATATTTATGAGGAAGGGTAAAGTGGCTAAAAAAAAAAAAAAGAAAACAAGGCATCATGGGGCATGTCTATAATCCCAGCACTCTGGAGGCTGAGGCAGGAAGAGGGACACAAGTTTGGGGCAGACTGGATCTGGGTTATACAGTGAGTTCAATGACAGCTGGAACTACATAGCCAGACTCTTTCAAAAATCAATAAATACAGCAGGGCCTGGTGGCACTAGTCTGTAATACCAGCACTTGGAAGGCTGAGGCAGGAGGATCACTGTGAGTTTGAGACCAGCCTGGGCTACATAGTGAGTTCCAGGGCAGTCTGAACCAGACAGTGAGACCCTGTCTCAAAAGACCAAAAAAAAAAAATCAATAAACACATACATACATACATACCTAAAATAAAGAACAGGCTGAGGCCGGGCATGGTGGCACATGCCTTTAATCCCAGCACTTGGGAGGCTGAGGCAGGAGGATCTCTGTGAGTTCAAGACCAGCCTGGACTACATAGTGAGTTCCAGATCAGTCTCAAAGACATAGTGAGACCCTGTCTCAAAAAAAAAAAAAAAATGGGCTGAGGAGACCTGGGTTCTAAGATTTGTTCTCTTATCACTTACCCAAACTGTATCAAGTTCTTTATAAATAAATTGAGGAAACTGAATAGTCTCCATCATGTGTCTTTTTCAACTGTAATGTTATTTATTATTGCTCTTTTCATAGGATGGTGACAATGCAGGAACCAAACATCCACTGAAGAGTTACAGAGTAGGATTAACTAAAGCCAGTGGTGGGAAGAACACCTAGTGTGATTGGCTCAAATTTCTAGCTACTTTAGTTGTTAGGCCTTCAAGAAAATCATAGACATTTCAAATAAAAATAGTTATTTTCCCAGGAACCACAGCTGGAGTGCTACTAATCGCTTTTTTTATACAAATCTGTAAATATTAACAAGCATTTCTCTAAAAGCCCTCTACATTTTTCATATTTGAAAAAATTAACTGATTTGATGAGAGAAGTGAGAATTTATAGCACCGGATACTTTAAGGACATTGAATTCAGTTTGTAGCTAGCAATTACCAACCAAATATCAAACATATGCAATGAAGTCATTTTTAGGAATGTGGAAAACACTTGGTATTGAAAATTTTAATTCCGGAAACAGGACTAATCCATACATTTATCCAAGTATACATGTATGCACAGTGGCTGTACACGTCCATGCAGCAGTCACAAAAGACAGGTCATTAGAGTGAAACAGTTCTCATTCTGTGTCAGGACCAGGGGAGTCAAGAGAGCATAAACCAAACATGATTAGGGCAAACTTACTTAGTAAAAGGAAAAAGGAAATCTGTTGAGTTAATTGGCTAGGATGCAGATAGGAATAAATAGAAAACATGTTAACTATAAAATAGGTATTAGTTTAGTGTAAATTGTTTTCCCTTTCCTCAAATTATATTAAAAATGAAGTTTATTTTTGCATGGAATGATATTTGTACCTTTTGCATTGCATTTCTAGAAGTCATCTTTTCTCTTTAAAGTTTATGAGGAACTTTCTCTATAATTAATATGCAAACAAGTTTCACACAGTTGAGCAACTACTCAAAGACAACTGTCTTGGTTGTAGTTTCTCTTCATTCAAAAAATGTCCTTCTCTTTGCACAAGTAGACTTGTGTCGTCTGAGTAGCATAGGGGGGAGAAGAAAACTGAGATGATAACCATTCCCCTCCTCTGTGATGTCTTTATTTTATTAGACACTGCTGTACTGCTTGCAAGGATATTCCTGATTCTATGGAAGAAAAAATGATAACAGAACACTCTTTTCAGAGACTTTCCCCCGCCTTTTTTTCTTCTAGAGTATAATTGGGGAATATCTGACCCTAAAAAGTGGATAAAGATTGCCTGGAAAGACTACACAAGGTATTAAGTCATCTCACTGGAATTTGATCTAACATATGCTTTTTAAATATGTATGTCACGTGATATATACTGTCAATGATGTTAATCTTTGATACGTTATCTTTCAAAAAATCAGAAACACAAAGTGGATATTCAAGTGCCTTAAATATTCTATATTCACCCAAATGAACAACATGTCAACAATATAACATATAAAAATATATTCTACTATTTCTCATATTTTTTCTTTGCCCTATAAACTGAATGTGAAAAAATAGTTTTAAAAAATCTACTCTACTATTTCATCAGGAAATGTATGCTTGGTACAATGTCAGCTACAAGTGAAGTTACTAAGATTCAGATTGTTTGTTTATTTGTTCTTTGCCTTTTTATATGTGCATGTCAAACTTTACAGTCCTCTTAAAGATCCTATATTAGCACAAAAAACTTGTACTTTGTTTTCTTTGACCCAGTATGTCTTGCAAATGTATGCAAATAAATGAGAGAAAACTTAGGTAATCATTGAAGAAACAGTAGATGATTTAATCAAATACATCCAAAGTCAATCAAAAATAAGTGTTTACCTGAGAATAACAATTCAGTACTGAGCTGTGACCAAACTTCCTTTTTTTAATTTTCTGACATACATACACCTGTCAAGATTGATTTTATTTACTAAATTAAGCACTTTATCATAATTAAATATTTTAGTATTCGCTTTGTATCAGTTATATTTTTACTCTCTGAATATAAATATTATCATTAATGGTCACTGCATTATTAATTTCTATGGGACATTTCATATGTCTATTAACAGCAGAAGTTTTGCTACAATGTCTTATAAATTCTGCTTTAAAGACAACATTTTCATCATAGTGCTTTGAGCAACATTGATCATTATGCCAAGGGCAGTCTGGAAAGGGAAATAATCACCACACATGATTACAAATGATAGAAATAATCTACTTTCTAGGTAATTAATTAGCATGGAAATAACAAGAGGATATTAATAAAACTCCCTCATCAGGCACCAATCCTACCTGTAAAATTCCACTATCATACACTATCGTGTTTTCTTTTCTTTTTTTTTCTTTTCTTAGGTGTTATTCTAATACTAGTATGAAGCTCCTATAGTCATAATAACTACACTTACTTTAATGACTTTTATTCCTTGTGATAAATCCTAGAGGTATTTTATTAATGCCTTTTTTCGAGTTCCTACTTCCTCTCTTCTTTAAAATATTAAAGAACAATGCTATCTATTGCCTATGGCTTGGGCATATTTATCAAGGATTCATCTGTTGAAATTTAATTCCATTTACAGATGTGAAGAACGTGGAGACCTAATCTAAACTTAACGGTTAGAGGTTTGCGGTGGTTAGGATTAGATAAGATTATCAGAAAGTTCTGATGGTAGAACTGGTAGTGGCTTTTATAAGAACAAAGAGGGAAACCAGAAACAAACATACGTGAGCTCCCCACGTCTTGCCTCAGGATCCCTTTCTTGCCTCGGGACTGAGGCAGCAACATGGCCAGTAAACAGAGGCGGTTCAACTCGCACCTCCAAAACTGTAAACCATAAGAAGCTGCATTTTAGTATAAAATAGCCTGACTTAAATATTTTATTTTAGTGATGAAACGTTGGCTAATAGAGAAGAGAAAGTGTATTTTAGAGTAAATTGTTAGGCCTTCCACTGGAAATGCTGAGAGTGCGGAAGATTAGAACATTTGTAGAAGAGGAGAGAGAAAGGGAGATTTCGAAGTTATTTTTGTTGTGGAAATCATGTGCAGAATTCTTCAACGCCTTAAGGCAGCCAACTGTAGGGCAGATTACTAACTTAATTATTCATGAAAGCCTTAAGGATTATGTGACGATATCATAATTTTCTCGGAAAACAAAATTACCCTTGATGAATCACACAACCCAATTCAAAAGAACAATATTCAGTAAAACAGGATGTTGCCACATTGTGTATTAATGGACTAGTGTACATGCAAGTGATACAGTTGGTTATTGTATGCAGGAAAATAAATGAAGAACAATTAAAAAACTATTACAAAACAGATGATTTACTAAAATTAAATTTAGGAAATTTAAGTTTAGAAAACTAACTTAAAAATCAATGTATGCCATTATTTATATTTCACTGATTAGATTAAACAGTAGAAATGAATACCCCATTTGCAATACCAAAATTACTCAAATATGTAAGGATCAAGTTTATAAGAAATCAGTAAAATTTCTATAATGATGTGATTTTAAATATTAAAATACTCCAAGGGCCAGCAATTTAGCTCAGTGGATCAGCTGCCTGCCCCGCAAGCAGAAGGACCTGACTTCTATCCCCAATACCAGAAACAAATTAAAATAAAAAAACTATAAAATACTCCAGAATACACAAAAGAAGAAGTTATTAAAAGCCTTTTAAAAAATCATATCCTTTTATAGGAAATCCTGGAGATTTCATTTTTTCCTAGGTTATTTAAAAAATGTATCATGATCATAATAAAAGTAGTCACATTTACTTATTCATCTGAAGAAAATTAGGTATTTATAAAAGTTTGATGGAAAATTAAAAGTGATCATCAAAATGAAGAAAATACAAAACAGGAGTAGGTATACAAGAAAACTAAACACTTTATAAATGCTCTATTATTATGACCACATGAAATTGCTTTGTAAATAAATGTAAATTCTAATGAAACAGAACAAAGAATAAAATAACCCAGATCTATAACCCTTGAAACCTGTTACTTGTTAAAGATGGCAGCTCAGATCATTGGTGGAGATCTAAGTGGTAGAGCAACAATGAATATGAAGGTCAGGCTACAATTCATTGGGCAATGCAAAATTTAAAAAAATGTAAATGCCACACAGTCAAAAGGACATGAAAAAATTGGAAAAATTAAATGCATCCTGTAATAGTTAAAATAAGTTAGCATGAATTACACAAGGGTCTGTGAAAGACCAAGATGAACATGACTAACATGAAATAAAAATGACTAAAATAAAGAAATAATCAAATGTCAGGAAATGAACTTCTGATTTGCAGAAATATATGATTATAGTATAACATATTATATTTGGGAGAAAGAAGGGTTATTATCCTACTGTTCTTATTATGCTGGTAAAACTTTTTTTCCATTAAATTTATTGGTACATTTAAGGCAAACAATACAGTTACATTTATCATTGGGATTTCGTACCTTTACATGATATGTCTTGGGTTTTTTCCTCCCCCATATGTCTGCCCTCCCTTCAACCCCTTCACCCTTCCCTATTTACAAAGACTTTGTTTCTATTATTTTTTCCTTTTTTCACATTTTTTCCCTTCTCTTATTTCTTTTCCAGTATGACTGTTATTTGAGAGGGAAAAACACCTTTCCTTTGAAGATTGGTTTTTAAAAGTAATTCCCACTTACAGCTTAATGAATTATTTTCTGATGGGTAATGAGCCTCTAGCTTGGAGGGAGAAGAGGTAAGTATGCATTTCTGTTCAACTCAAACCAACCAGAAAAGATTTAAAGTAAAAACCAGGAGGGATTAATTAGTATCTCTTGAATTTATGGCATTCAATGGACTGATACATGATTCTTCTGAAAAATCTAAAGGACAAGTAGTGGGATATTTACCTCTATTTAAATTTGACCAGCACTTTTAAGAATTTTAAAGACAAAGAATAAAGAATTTTCTGTAGGCAAAATATGGACCCTATATACATGATGGCTGGATGAGCAAACCATAGAAATGAGAGGCATAGACTTTAGGTATTAAAGCCCAAGAACCAGTAGCCAAAGGCAAGACTTATGGGGACAAAAAGGAAAGGCATCAGTTATTTCTAGTCATCATGACGATATGACGCACTGTGTCAAAAGAATTTACAAAAAGCTCCTTTGAGAGTGTTAAATTCTAACTTCCAAGGCAATGAATATAACACGAATACACAAAAGCATAATTTTTAAAAAAGAAGTTGGGCACACTTTATTTGTCTCCTTGCCCTTGAACTCTAATACTGGAAATGTCAAAAACTGACAATGGCAAGTAGGATGAAAAAGAATGAAAATAAAATAACCCAAATGATTCACAAAAGTTACACTATCCAATTACTTATTTGGCTGAATTTTATGACCTTAAAGAGAAATTGAAACAATTAAGTTTAATTGATTGATTTCAATTTCTAGTGAATGAAAGCATATGTTTGTAAGCATAGATGATCTGTTATAAGAAAAAAATATTCATGAGTTTAATTATGAATAAAATAAAATTTGGATGTTGCTGAAAAGTCTTCTTTGGTGGCCCGACGTACTAATTTTCATTTTCATGACAAGTAATCACTTAAATTCAGCATTTTCTTAATGTGCATTTTGCTTTATGCCATTTTCATTCTCTATTAGTATCTAGTTAATAAAAACAATCACTGCTCATGTCTAGCATTTTTTCCTCAGGTGAGAACATCACAATTATGCAACTAAAAGTTGTATTATAAATTTGAACACTAATGTGTTTGAAATTCCTATAAAGCTAATGCTTTGCCGTTTAAAATGAGACGTTTGTTAATTTGTAAGGAAATCTAATCACCATTGGATATCTAATAGAGTTGCTGTTCTTTAAGATCATAAGTGAAGGTGATCACTCTGTTCACATGCCATTTCAAGGACATAATTTTTTCCACAAATTACTATGTGAAAATGATAACACATTACTGTTAACCATCACAGGCCCAGAGGCTCAGACTCTTAAATTGAGTTGCTACACAGCTGCTCACTTCAAAATCCTAGGACATAAAACTAGAAAAGAAATTAACGGAAAGCTCTAAATGTGCTTTGGATATCTAATAGAGTTGCTGTTCTTTAAGATCATAAGTGAAGGTGATCACTCTGTTCACATACCATTTCAAGGACATAATTTTTTCCACAAATTGCTATGTGAAAATGATAACACATTACTGTTAACCATCACAGGCCCAGAGGCTCAGACTCTTAAGTTGAGTTGCTACACAGCTGCTCACTTCAAAATCCTAGGACATAAAACTAGAAAAGAAATTAATGGAAAGCTCTAAATGTGCTTAGCTCCTAGTGGTAATTTTTTTCTTTGCCACAGCATTACATAGTAGAGATTGTGTCTAGCATTTAAGAATTTGTAGCTTCAGTCCATTATCAAAGACATATTTGTTAAAACATGCATATAAAAGGATTTGTAATTGAAGCACAACTTTGATATATTTAATAGGATGTAAAACTGCCATCCTATTTTAATAGGTAATGTTTTATGTGCATTAGCAGTAATATAATAATGCCTCTTCTGTGTGCTCTTGCCATTAGCACTTTTTCCCTCCCTTTCTTTTAGTTAATCTTAAAACTTTAATGTAATCCAAACACATTAACATCTTTTCTCCCCTCACCATTCTTGAACAGAAGAGCACTTTGAAATGAAGTTTCCATAATTGAACATCAGTTACACAACTCTGTCACTGGTGCTTTCCCCCAGTCCTGCCTTACTGTTGACTCACATACAGCCTTTCCAGCAGGAGACATTTACAGTCACTGAAAGTGTTGGATAGAGGCAGTGAAGGAAATCAAAATGGCCAGGGTGCCAAAAACTGACAGGGAGAGAGGTTCCATGCATTGAAGAGAAACTGTATTCTGTTATATACTATTAGACCAAGGTGTGCCTTAAAATGAGACAGCAGTGAATTCTCCACTGTTGGATTAAAAGATGAAAATTATTGGTATTATAAAAACTCAACAGAATCACCCCATGTATTTTTTTCTCTGTTTCACAAGATTCAAACTGTCTTATTTTTCTTTATAATATCTTAGTGTACTTCCTAACATTGTGTTTGGAAAGTGTAGTACATAGAGATATGTGAAGAAAAATGAATCAAGTGCATGTGAGTCACCTAATTAAACTCCCTGAAGTATCTCTCTGCCTGCTATGATGGCAATACAGAAGAAAATATCTAACCTTCAAATGGTAGAAGTTTATATGCCATAATGATCTTGAAATTTGGTTCTAATAAACTACATCTCAAATTTAATATTTTTCTCTTCTTTCAGGGAAATTTTTATACTAATTTAATTATTGTCACGATACGCAAAGTAGAAATGCTGAACTTGAAGATGAAGATGGGTTCTCTCATGCAGCTCTATCAAAAGTTAGGTTGGGGTTTCTAGGACCCTATGGTTATTTCACAAATGAAATAAGATCTTATACCTGAAAGGACTAGGATGACCCAGTAATGCAGTTGGAACTCCTCTGGACTCTTGAAAAGTTTTGCTATTCTACAAGTTTCTAACATCCGGAACATACTAAATCTTAGCAAATATATTTGATCTTTGAGCTTCGTAGCTCTTGCATTTTTATATTGGTTGCCCTTCCCGTTGCTGGGAAGAACACCTGACACATATTCCTTGAAGGAGATGCTTATTTTGGCTTGCAGTTTGGAGGCTGAAGCCAGTGGCTGTAGCTCCATGCCAGGAAGATAATGGTGGAAGGGTTTGGTGGAGCAAGGCTGCTGAGCCTGTGGCAGCTAGAGAACAGGCAATTGCAATAAGATGCACATCTTGACAACAGCACACTCTTGTGCCCCACCTCCTCCAAAAGGCCCAGATCCTGAAAACACACTCATTTGTGACCACAGGGGATTCATCCATGAATAATACAGCAACTCCATCACCCAGTAGTCTCTCCAACATTCTCCTAATCCAGACAAGTTGTGGGCACAGTTTTCTATCTATTGAACTAAATTGTGGGTGTTTTCATTATACTGATTTGCTTCTCAGAAACAACTAAAGTATTTTCTTTATGAACACTGAAAATTTAAAATTACTTTACACCTTATGTTATCTAAGCTCCAGGAAACAAATACCAAGCTTAGCCCATTCATTTATTAAACAAAGTTTCAGTGTTTATTGCTTATATTACTTTATCCACATTTCAGGCTTTTATAAAACAGGAAAAACCTAGCTTTACTATGAGAGTTTGTTGCAGACTGTTTTTTAAAGTATACATCACAACCTCTCAGAAGACTAATATGGGCTTTTAACCAATGTGTTCCTTTGCAAGGTATTTGTCCTTGATTTAGAGTTTAAACACTTAAAATAGCTATTCACTCGTTTCACTATCTTGATTACAAATAATAGGTAGTTTCTAATACAATACGACACACTGTTCTTTTTACTAGTTAATGTTCATGAGATATGGAAATTACATGAAAATGCAAACACACATGGATTTTAATTTTGTTAATGTGAGAATAGATACTATTTCTATGATGATTGGATGGATGGATGGGTAGGCTGATAGATAGAAATATTTGTGCCTTAATTTCTTAGAGAGATTAAATGTGGAAAGTTTGGAAGGCAAGAGTTAATGTGGAAGGAGAGAAATTCACCATATTAAAAGACTAGATAACAAGAGAACATAATGATCATCTCCAAAGATACTTAAAAAGTTATATGATAAAATTTAATATAAGTTCAGAACAAAGCATCCTACCTAACTAAATATAGTGGTGAACTTAATATAATGAAAGGAAATGTAAGAAACACTTTAGCTGACATCGTACTCCATGATTAAAAACTAAACACTTTCTTGCTCAGATTACAAAGGAAGTAAGTGTGCCTGTCTGAAATACTGATTTTCAATATCATGGAGGAGACAAAAGTCAGTGCAAAAAAGTAAGCAAAATAAATAGGCATAGATTGGAGACAAGAAGTAATAGTGAACTTATTTGTGAATCACATGATCATTTTTGTAGAAAATCTTGAGACTTGCAAAAACATTTATTACAATAAAAGAGTAGGCCAACTCCTCAGAAAATAAGATCATTCTGTACTCAGCTACCTCATCTTTGACAAAGGAGCTGACCATCCTCAGTGGAGGAAAGATAGCCTCTTTAATAAATGGTGTTGGAAAAACTGGATGTCAACCTGCCACAGATTAAAATTAGACCCTTATCTTTCACCATGCACTAAATTAAAATCCAAATGGATTAAAGATCTAAATATTAAAACAGAAACATTAAACTTGCTGGAAGGTAAGTTAGGCAGAACTCTGGAAGACATTGGTATAGGAAAAGACTTTATGAACAAATCCTCAGTAGCACGGGAACTAGCAGATAGAATCAACAACTGGGATC
>NW_022900947.1:51383490-51405640 GCF_012274545.1 Fukomys damarensis
ACAAAGAAGTGAAAGCAGCAAGAAAATATTTGAAAAAATGTTCCACATCACTGGTCATTCGAGAGATGCAGATGAGAACAACACTAAGATTCCACCTCACCCCACAAAGAATGGCTGCTATCAAGAAGTCACACAATAACAAATGTTGGCGGGGTTGTGGGGAGAAAGGAACCCTTCTCCATTGTTGGTGGGAGTGCAGACTAGTGCAACCACTATGGAAATCAATATGAAGATACCTGAGAGAGCTTGGACTGGAGTTTCCATTTGACCGAGCCATCCCTCTGCTGGGTATCTTTCCAAGAGAACTAAAAGAATCATATCACAGAGAAGTATGTGCACCCATGTTTATAGCGGCACAGTTTGTAATAGCTAAATCTTGGAAACAGCCCATTTGCCCATCCGTTGGAAACTGGATAAAGAAGATGTGGTTTTTCTATAAAATGGAATATTAGCCATAAAGAATGAGAAAATAGATTCATTCATAGGAAAATGGATACATATTGAAGATATACTCCTAAGTGAAATAAATGAGTCACACATGTGTAAATACCGAATAGTTTCCCTGGTGTGAATAATCTGCAACAATGGTAAGATTCTAATAAGACTACTGACATTTAGAAATGGGAAGAAAGGAGCTAAAGGTGTAGGGAAGGTGGGATGGGTAGGGGAAGAGTAAAAAGGGAAAAGAAAAAAATGTGAGAGAATTAAAAGATGAAAATAAAGTGTTTGTAGATAGAGAGGGGATGAGGGGGTGAAGGGAGAGCAGAGGTAAGGGGGAAAAATGGGAATCAAGACTTGTCATGTAGAGGTACAAGATCCCAACAATGAATGTAACTGTACTGTATCCCTAAAATGTACCAATAAACTCAATTAAAGCTGAAAAAAAATTAAAAAAAAGAAAATAAGATCATTATATAAAAGTTAATTGCATTTATATATACTAGCAGTGAACAATTAGAAATTATGTTTCTAAAATATAATTTACAATAGGATAAAAATGAAAGAGTGAAATTTCGAATATATAAAATAGCATGTTACAAAAAAGTAAGAAAATAACTAAATAAGAAAAGATGCCATGTTCATAATCAACGTAATCTATATATATATATATATATATATATATATGGTATATCTGACATATATATATTATATATATTAATTCCTACAAAATCAATGTGTAGTTCTCATAAAATTCTAATAAAATTCTAGTAAAATTGTTATAAATATGGGCAAATGTATATAAAATATAGGAAATACTTAATGAAATCTCAAAAATGTTGAGCAAATATGTAAGGATTACATTACCTGGTTCCAAGATTTAGACAGAGGTATAGAAATAGCTTAATCATTTTCATTAAGATAAACTTGTTGACCAATAAAACGGGAGATTTATTTTGTCTCTTTACTGTTTTGGTTTAACGCACATCAGCTCCATTTTCACATCAAAGCAGAATGCTATCTTATATGGAATTCCCCTCTTCTTTTTTTTGTTTTTGTTTTTGTTTTTGTTGTTTGTTCTTTGTTTTTTTTCCATTTTAGAACCAGGAACAGCTTTCTTGCATAAATTGCTCATTTTTGTTTACTTACTGTCATTAGAAGAATGGTTAATTGCTTTCTTAAACATTTCTGTAAGGCAAGTTAAAAAATGCTGAGCTTCTTTTTTGGAGGACCATGGCTTTTACTAGGAACAGATTTTGATGGTTTATCCTGGTACTCTGTAAGGCCTAGTATTGATGTCAATAAAGGAATGTACTTCAGAATAGCAGTACCTTTTATGCAGATATAGAAGTGATTTCAAGAAACAATGACTTATTAAAATTGCTTTTTATTTACATAAATTTGAAACTGATGAGATATTTTATTAATATTCCACTCATAACTATGAATTCAAGAATGTAATTTTACCAAAAGAAAACTGAAAATTTCTATTCAGGTTACTGAAATTAGTTATTGAAAGAAAAACAAAGAAGAATCCTTTTGTTTTCAGTGTTTCCTAATTTCAGTTCTGTAAAATAAAGAGCAATTTCAATTATGAAAGATAACTAAGTGGACGCACATTGAGGCAGCACTCTTAAATGAAATTAATACGACACACATGTAAATACTGAATAATTTCTCTGGTGTGATAAACTAAAAGTGTAAATAAGAATCAAAATGTGTAACATAAAAAAAAGAAAATGTGTAAAGAGAAAAAAATGGCAAGGTGTAGGAGAAGTGGGAGGGATAGGGGACAGGTAAGAAGGGAAAAGAAAAAGTAAGAGTAAAGAAACAAATAGAAAAAAAAGTTTTGTAAATAGAGGAGGGTGGAGGGGATGAAAGGAGGGCAGGGGAACAGGGAAAACTTAAGAACCAAGATCTGTCACAAAAAGGTACAGTGTCCAATGAGGAATGTAACTGTATTGTATACCTAAAATGTGCCAAGAAAGAAAAAAAGATGTAAAAATATATGTACTTTTATTTTCTGGCTTGAAGATTTTGAGTTATAATATTATTTTCAGTTTATTTCCAATATGCTCTGGTTAGAAAGAAAATTCCATTTTTTCTCCAATATAAATTATTTTCATAAAAATCTGGTATTGATTGTGGCCTAGTGCCTTGGGTTTTACAGATGTTTCTTTTAAATTCAAGACCTTTTCTACAAAACGGTGTTTGTCATCACTTTGATTCTAAAATTATAGTTACTGTGCAATTATAAACAAAAATACATAAGCTTTGCATATAATTATGTAGCATGAAAGTTTAATTGTTCACCCTGATGGCATCTTAGAATTAAACACAGCTTTTTTTTTCCATTTTTTCATTTTCTCACATTTTTTTCTTTTCTCTTATTTCCTTTCCTCTACCCTTCCCACTTCCCCTACACCTTTAGCCCTTTTCTTCCTATTTCACATTGTCAATTATACCATTAGGATCCTATGTAGCATTATAGTTTTTCACACCAGAAAAACTATTCAGTATTTACACATGTGTGACTTATTTATTTCACTTAGGAGTATACCTAAAATGTACCAATAAACGCAATGAGGAAAAAAAAAAAGAATTAATCAAAGCTGAAGAAGAACAGGAGCCCCCATGAATATGAAGTAATTTGTGGCAAATGTGCTGAGGTAAATCGTGAGGAATTAGCAATCTTTTTAACAAATCTAACAAATCTTACTTAAAGATTGGTTATTCACGTTTCTAAACCAGATCTAAATTCGTAGCTTAAGCTACATGTACATATTGATATGAAATAGATCTTAGGTTTATAAAGAAATGTTTCATTTACAAAATACAAGAGAAGAATCATAGAACATATTGTAGTGTGACCTTGAAATAGATGAAAGATACTTAGATAACACAAAGTATATAAACTCGAAAAGACAAAGGAAGGACAAATTGGTTTCATCAGTGTTATAACACTTTCAAAATAATCTTAGAAAATGGCAATATAAGCCAAAAATACAGGAAATATTTGGAAAAATGTCTACCCTATAAAATGTTTAAATTAAGGATAACATGATAAGAATTTTGTAAATAATTTTATGATTCAGATATAAAATAAACAGAAAAATGAGAACCAAGACCTGTCATGTAGAGGTACAAGATCCCAACAATGAATGTAACTGTACTGTATCTCTAAAATGTACCAATGAACTCAATTAAAAAAATAAACAGAAAGCCCAACTTAAACACAACAAAAAGCCTTAAGTAGAATTTTTTAACAAGCCAAACAATCATATTTAATGATGCTCAATAGCATTAGTCATTAGAGGTATGTCAATGACCAAAGAGATACATACAGATTTTATGCAGACTAAAATGACTAAAATTAATATTACTGAAGTGTTTAACTTGTCAATGAATAAATAAAATGTGCTACATTTGTAAAATGAAATATCACTCTGGTATAAAAAAAGAACAAGCCAGTTAAAAGTGGTAGGGCTTATTTATAATCCCAGTTCTCTGGGAGGAAGAGAAAGGAGGATCTCAATTTGCAGCCTAGCCTGGGCAATTTAGTGGCTTAGTGAGACCCTGTCCAAAACAAAAATAAAATAAAATAAAATAAAGGCTGGAGGGCTAGCTCAATACGAAGGCCCTGAGCTCAACCCCCATTAGGGTAAATGAGAGAAGTCAGGCAGAAAAGCCCAAGTATTATTGCACAGTCCTTCACATCATAGTTTTTAAAGGAGAAAACTATTGGGACAGAAAGGAAAACAGTAGTTGCAGGATGCTGGGTGTGTTGAAACTTGCTGCATCATTTTAAAAATATTAAACCTTTGTAAGAACAACTAGAGGAAATATAGTCATCATCACACTGCTTCTGGGAAACTTCTGTAAAGTCCGTTCCCATCAGTGCCCTTCGGGTTTTGTGCTGCGCTTGGGGATGCTCCCCCACACCCAGGATACCTTGCTGTAACCCAGAGATAGCAAGGGGCCATCCATTGCTCTTGGGAAATGAGACCACTACCTCCCAGCAGCCACCAGGCCCGAAGGGGCCACTTTTCTTCTTTCTTTCACTGTTTTCCTCAACTCCACTTTCCTCATCAGTCCGTGACCAGGAACCCCTTTTATATTAAGGTATTTGTCACTCTCATAGATAAATGGGCCTCCTAGGCTATGTTTATTCATAAATTTTGTTTCCTAAATTACATTTATGTAATACATTAAGATATGCAAAATGCTTTCACAGGAAACATCTCATTTGATTCTTCTAACCTTGTGTAAGTGGTGCAGGAAAAATCATCTTCATGTCACAAATAGTGCTGCAGAGACTGGTCAAGGATTACAAGAGACTTCGTTGTGGTAATATTGGAGTGTAGCTAAGCTGATCACAGTTTAGTGATTGCCCAGGGTACTTGTTAAGGGCTGGTATTTAGGAGCAATCTGCCATAAACTATGCAGACAACTGGGCACATCTTCCCCTTATGCTGAAGCAAGCCTGCAAAATAAATACATAGTACCTGATAGGCTTCGTGAAAAAGATCAAATTTGCACGTACTAATAAAAGTTCTGAAAATAATAAATGTATACTAAAAATTAAAATGCTATATTTCTTCCCTTTCCCCTTAAAGTCAAGAGCACATCAGTAAGAACTCATGAGATGTCTGTAAGCTTTAGCAGTTTAGAAAGTTCTGCGATATCCTCAAAGCCATCAGATTATGCTAATTTTATGACTGTATTGATTTCCTAAGTGGCAGCCATGACAGAAGTGCTGGACAGGATAGACTGTGATTAGGGCAGCAATGATTTCAATGGAATGGGGGTCAGCGGCTGCACAAAATTCGCAGTGCAAGTGCAGAGGGGGTACCAGCAGCCAAGCCCTCTAACAAGAGGCTGCATAGTCTAAGGAGGACCCAGCTCATGTAAAGCAGGGAGTTCAGGTCAGCCCCTGCACGGACCTTCATTGCCACAACAGTGAGGAAGACAACAGGCAAACACCACACTACTTTGCAATTCAGTTGTAAAAATCAAGTCATTCATCTGCCTGAAGTGATCGGCTCATGCATGAAGCATGATACAACTTTATAAGCACCCTGCCTTCCAGAGGTTTAGCCCCCTACAGCGTTATTCTTGAACTTTTCTCAATTGGTAAATACATGAAAGTTTTATCAGAAGTTGCTTCTCAGTGCTGCCTAGCATTTTTGAAATTGTTGTTCTTATGTTCCCTAGAGACACACAATATATAATGTAGTCCCTCTTTTGCAGAATTGATGTTTAAATAGTCAAACAAACAACACTGTCTGGTGTTCCCATCCTTATCGTATATTGCCAGAGGTTAATTGACTCTTGCTAATCAAATCTAATGGCCTTGTCTTTAAACGTATTCGTCTTTCATTTCTCCTGCTGTATTGATCACATTGAGCCTTGATTCTTAAAACTTTTTTCTCCCTTGATGTCCAGAAAGTTAGTTTGACCTTCTCTTGTCTCTTTGGAAACCACTGCTTTCTTTCCAGGTCCATCTACTTCAGTTCTTAAAATAAAAGCAAGGTTAAAGGGTCTGTTTGTTACCTTTAGATATTTTTCCTTTTTCTTAACAGTGTACTTTCTTAGAAGAAGTTTCCTTTGGAAAACATTGACTATCCATGCTTTGTAGATGTTTCATGACTATCAACAGTAAAGCTGTCTTTCTTAATTCTGCTTGTACACTTCACATCAACCTGCTGTAAGTTCAGTCCAAATTTTTAAATGTAATATATCAACAATAACATTTATTTTTTTGCTTCTCACAGACATCTGTGACTTTATCAAATTCTTAGTTATCCTTACTTCAAAGTTTGATTTGTTCCTCTCTTTACTTGCTATATTCAGTGAGTTTATAAATTCTGTCATTTTGATTTTTTCAATATAAAATTATATACAATTGTACAGTCTTTCCATTTGGACAATGGTTTTTCCTTCTTAAACTGCAAAAAAAAAAAAAATATATATATATATTTTCAGTCAGTCTTGCCCAGAGTTCCTACAATAATCTTCTAGGAACACAAATCTTTGGTTATATGTTGATTTCCACTGCACAGTTCACAGCCTGTAGTGTTTATAGCAAGCACTATTCTACCAAGCTGCTGCAGCCTGGAATAATATTTGATATTTCCTTTATAAGCCTTTTCCTCTATGCGAACTGCAGTTCACTCAGTGAGCCCTGGAATACCTTCCTACTACTACACAATTCTCTTGGGTACTTTTTCATAGTTTGCTTTTTTTGTTTTGTACAATAACTTTCCATTTCCCCTCTCTCCTGCAGGTATCAAATCTTGACCTATCTTTACATGCCACTATGACATTAATAACTAAACATATTTTTCTCAAATGGACCTAATCCCTCTGAATGCTAACATCTGAAGGTATTCTTCTATAAACATTTTTGGGGTGTTATTGCCATTATGATCATTTTAAGATTACTTTTACTAGTCAAACTATTGCAGATTTTGGAGGCATTCTGGGTAATAGATAATAACTTCTTAACTATAATTATTTAAACACTAAAATATGACATGTGAATAGAAATTTTATCCCCTCACAAAAAAATTGACTTTAAATACTAACAAAAATTACATTCTGTGTCAAATGTTTGAAATAATCAGTTGAACAAGTACGTAATTAACACAGTCAGACTTTTTTATTTTTTTGCTTTTACTGAAACCTGTTCTGTACAATTAAGAAAAATCATCACTTGAGCTCCTGGATTAGGAGGAGGGACTGACCATGAGCCTTTTCCTGTCTTTCTCTTTGAGCCCCAATGATACAGTGGAGAATATGAAGAAGTAAGGATGTTAATATATCACATAATGGAAAGAGAAAGTATATCAAATTCATCGGAGAGAGACAGAGAGAGAGAGAGAGAGAGAGAGGCAGAGAGAAACAGAGAGGACAGAGACACAGACAGAGAAGGAGACACAGAGAGGAGAGACAGAGAGAAACACAGAAGAGAAGGCAAGCAGTGACAGGAACAGGAGTAAAAAATTTTTGACAGAGTTGGGAAAAGAATTCTAATGCAGCATCTGAAAAATCTCAGTGTTAAAGAAGAAAATGGCGGGAACCCCACATTAATTACTGAGGGACAGCTCAGAAGGGAGCATTACCTCTCCAGCTTCTGGGTCTTCTTCATATTCCATATCCACAAAACCAAGCAATTGTTATGCTTTCCTTACAACAAAACTTTATGTGATTCAGAGAATACATTTGAAAAATTCATGTTAAAGAGATGAGAGAATTTAAAGATATTACAAAGAACCCCTTTTTATCTAGCTAAGCTTTTTATCTAATTAAGACTATCATAAAAGGTATATATGTACATTATCATTCTACAATACAAACATATTGGAAAACATGACATTTTGCCCTATAAATATATACAATTATTATTTGTCTCTTTTAAAAAAAGCAAATGAACTTGGAAACAGCCTATTTGCCCATCCGCTGGAAACTGGATAAAGATCTGGTTTTCTATAAAATGGAATATTACTCAGCCACAAAGAATGAGAAATTAGATTCATTTATAGGAAAATGGATACATATTGAAGATATACTCCTAAGTGAAATAAATAAGTCACACATGTGTAAATACCGAATAGTTTCTCTGGTGTGAATAATCTGCAATAATACATAAGATCCTAATAAGATTACTGACATTTAGAAATGGGAAGAAAGGAGCTAAAGGTGTAGGGAAGGTGGGATGGGTAGGGGAAGGGTAATAAGGGAAAAGAAAAAATGTGAGATAATGAAAAGATGGAAATAAAGTGGTTGAAGATGGGGAGGGGAGGAAGGGGGTGAAGGGAGGGCAGGGACAAGGGGAAAAATGAGAACCAAGACCTGTCATGTAGAGGTACAAGATCCCAACAATGAATGTAACTGTACTGTATCCCTAAAATGTACCAATAGACTCAATTAAAGCTGAAAAAAAAAGGCAAATGAAAGAAAACACAGCTGACAGGCTATGTGAAACTTTTAAAAATTCAAGACTGAGGATTTAGCTCAGTGGCACCATGCCTGGTTCACAAGCCCAAGGTCCTGAGTTTGATCCTCATTACAGAAAACAAAAACAAAAAAACCCTCAGAAAAGTAATCAACTTTATTATTAATTGCTCAACCAATATTTTATTTTAGACAATTCATTTACACAATTTCATATGTTTTACATTAAATAACACATGACCAAAACTATAAGACATTAAAATAAAAATTCACTAAAACAGGAAAGAACTACAGAAAACATAAACACAGTAAAAAACAAAAGGAAGAAAAGTACAAGAGTACAAAGGAAAAATAACATTCAGTAATTAAAGTTTAGAAAACAATTCAAAATGCTGATATATACAAAGAAAAGCAAAAAATATATAAATAAACAGGACTAATTTAAGCAACCCAACATTTTAATAGTGTAAGCTCTTTTAAGAGAAAACAAAAGAGTAGGAGAGATATTGTCAAAGAAGTACATCATTCCAAGGAACCAAAAGAAAACATGTTTTCAAGATTAATGATTACTGTTGAGTGCTCATTTAATGAATCTTCATGCTGAGATAAAACAACCAAAGTTAGTAGCTCTGAGGATATAAAAAAATGTCAAGTGAAAAAAGTCATACACAAATTCAAATATTGCATTGTTTCTTTTATATGAATATATATGAACAAAATTTAAAAAAAACATGTAGAAAGTAGGGAGAAATTCAAATACTTTTCCAACTTGCATGTTCTGTTATTTTTAAAAATATTCCATAATACATGCTAACTTGCTTCATCTATGCTAATAATCTATCTTAGTCTTTTTGAAAGGAAAATTTGTGTTATCTGTTTCTTTTCTATAAAAATCTTTTTTGGCTTAGGTCTTTTCCTGAATATCCATTTTGAAGATTTCCATGCACAATATACTGACTAGTTATTCTCTTATTTAGTGGTGACAATTTGTTTTACTTTTTCGTAAAATAAAATTTAAAAATTTAAAATTTCTGAAGATTGTCTAGAATTATAAACAAGGTATATATTTTTTAAAGTGTGTGGGAGTTAGGAGGTGTCAGACTCCTGATTATTTGCAATAGTTGGAGACACAGGCCAGTGGAGTTCAACAATATGTTTAAGGGTCATTTTCAAGAGTCAGTTCTAGGGGCACACAAAAAGCAGGCAGGTGGGAGAATTGCAATTCTAATATGGAAGTTCTTCATACTTTTATCATTCATATGTCTATTATGAAAAGTGAATATTTTATAGCTATCTTAGGATAATCAATAAGATAAATTGTAGTAAAACATTATTTGAGAATTAATAACCAAACTTTGATTGTGTTTGAAGGTAAAATTATTAATCTAACAGATGTAGTCCAGCTGTTTATCACTCCATAAAAAATGCCAGAACCTAGTGGCATAAAACAGCTGTATCAGTCACCTTTCCTATTACTGAGACACAACTTCTGACACCCACAATTTAAGGAAAGAGCGGTTTAGTTTGGCTCATGGCTTCAGGGGAGTTAGTCCATGGTTGAATAGTTCCAAGACCGGGACACCATAGCAAACGGGCACAGCAGAGCAAAGCTGCTCAGCTCACGGTCACGGGGAAGCAGAGCAGGGAAATAGCACCAGAGAGAAAGGGGCCAGGGACCAGATAAAGCACTCAAAGCCACGCCTCCATGACGCATGCCCACTTGATGTGCCACCAGTTCCCTAGGTGACACCCAGACCAAGTAGACACAATCAGCCTTAACCATCACAGAGCTGTTTTACTAAGTTCATAGATTCTAGGGCACATTCATTGTTTTTTTTGTGGTTTTTTGTACCAGTTATCGAACTCAGGTTCTTGCGCTTGCAAAGCAAGCAGCGGCACCATGAAGCTAACTCCCCAGATGCTAGGGGAAGCTCATTCAAATAAATGCAGGGCAGCTCCTTAGTCAGTGTTCTATACAATTTGAACTTCAGTTAGAAAGGCCCAGTCCTGAAGCCTGTATTTCTCCATAGGATTTTCACTCACATATGTAGTGTTTAATGTACACTTTCCACTGTGACATCAGCAAAGGCTATTGTGGGGCCTCTCTGTGCAACATGGGCTTCCTGGTAGCACAGTAACTGAGTTAGAAGAACAAATGTATCAAAAGGACTAAAAAGGCATCTCATTGTCGTTTTTTGTGAGCCAATGTGAAATTTACATGACATTGCTCCCTTTGTAATCACAACATTACAATATTTGGGAAAACAATGATGTTGTTTATTGAAGTATTTTATTGACATGATATGAAAACATGGTTTGAGGGAAGTTTGGGGAGAGGGAAATTTCTTCACATAAGACAGTCATTGGGCAAAAGTCTTTCTGTCCTTCGTTGTTGCTCCTCCTTCTGGCTAAAACATCGATACGATACTTAGAATAACAGCATCAATAATGAATATTAGGTCATAAAGCAAATTGAACATACTTATGATATGGAGTAAAAACCTAAACACTTATTGTATTCAATATCACATTCTAGAGACCTGTAGAGTATAATGAACAAACAAGGAGAAAAAAAAAAAATTCTACCATCACAATTAGGGCTGGATTAGGTTGGTAACACCAAAAATAAAAACTAAACTAAAAGAAAGGATAGGCAACTCTAAATAAGAAAGAGTCATAAAATCTAAGAAAAGACCTAAGGCAGACAGTGGCGAAATTAAGGAGAGAGGAGGCAATTTTACATAAAATGGTCAGAAAGTAGATTATAGTTATCTTATTTAGCTAATTTCCATGGTTGGCTTGTCCACTCAGACTCAATAATTACCAAGCTTCATAATAACATCAAAGATAGGAAGTCAGAACCCTCATTCAACATGGTAGAGATGGAGGATAGTATTAAAGGGGTTCTAGGGCTCATTTTCCCAATAAGTGAGGAATTCTTTCCTACAGACGCTAATAAGTTTTCTAAGGAGGATTGCAGGTTCTCCCACCCAGCAAAGGGAATTTAGCTTATCATCCACTTCTATTTTATGTCCCCAGTGAACTGTATAAAATGTCATGTTTCAGGGAGCTGGGGCTCCTAAGTACAAATACTCTGGCATATTAACTATAGTTAAGACACTAGTAGGAGTTTGCTTTAAAGACATCCTGTAGATAAATTTTCCTCATGACCCAGTAGCATTATTCCACCATAGTAGACAAGGACATTAGACAGATTCACATTTCTTTTATTTCACCCAGGGTGCCTGCCTATGAAAGAGTGAGTGGATCCTAACAAATCCAGCTACTTTAGGTCTCTTCCGTGCTCTTGTCTTATGTTTAAGCACATCCATGAAGAAGATGGAAGAAAGAAGAGCTAGCTATCCTGGGGTAAGGGTGTTTCTGGTATGCCAAAAACGAACAAAGGCTGTGTAAAGCTTCAAGGCAGTTGTGAGCCCTTGCAGACAGAATGAGATGAAACTCAGTGAGGAGGAGGAGAAAAGAAGTCTGTTGCTTCTATTTAGAAAGAAAAAAGTCCTTTGCTTTCATGTTGGAAATAAACTGGAGTTTGGATGCAACTGTAGTGGGGAGAAGTTTGTAGAAAATTGATAGGTGACCGTAGTGTACAGAAATGGAGTTTTTAGAAATTGAAATAGCAAGACATAGTTCTGTATATGGTTTTGATGGAAAAACAAAGAATATTTCCTGAAAACTTGAATGAGGCTGTGAGAAAACATGAAAGCATCTAGGATAACTTCAAGGTTTTTAGTTTAAGCAACTAGGAATAACAGGGTTGTCATTTCCTGTGATGAAAAGGACCATAGAAGGAACAACTTTCAAAAGAAACTTTTTTTTTTCAATTTTTGTTTAAGGACCCTTAAATGTGAAATGCCTCAAATGTATAGTTTTCCATTTGTTTGTCTGAAAATTGAAAAAATAAAAAAAAAAAAAGGTCTTTAGTTAAGAGTATAGGTTGAGAAGAAGAGTGAAGAAAAAGGAGAACAACAGGCAAAATGTGAATCAATTACCTAGGAGGCTGGCAGGTTCACGGAGCAGCAGAAAAGGGGACACCAGTAGCAGCACCCCCACCTGATGTCCATTGTCATGAACCTCAAGTGATAAAAGTCAAAGTGAGTTTTTCTTCCTTCTCGTTCAATAGCACAGGTTTTGTCCAGCGCCTGGATTTCCCATGGAGCTTTGCAAAGGAACCCAGGCAGGGTGAGAAGTCAGTGAGTAGTGTGTTTAGGTGGTTAGGAGAGTGGATGACTTGTCCTGTGCTTCTTTCTACTTCTTCCTAGAGCCCCTTCCCACCCTGATGAAGCTAAGGAGTGACAAGTGACATCGCTCAGATCTTAGATCTAATTTATAGGTGCCTTCACGTTCAATAGAGCAAAACTATTTCTGACAAAGATGAGAACTTTCTCCAAGTCACCTTCTTACTTTTTCTACGGCATAGTAAGATGTGGATTGGGGAAATTTTAGCAGCGACATGATAGGAATCAGGTAGTCAGAAGGCAGTGCTAAACTTAGTGCAAACAATGTGCCATGTATTATGAGACATCAGAGCCAGCAGAAGATGCTTTCTAATCCTGGAATCCTAAGTCTTGTGCACAATGGCACAATGGTACACAGAGTGACAGTGTCTGTTCTTGAACTACTCACTGCAATATTGCTTCCTAACTCCATCTTGCCTAAAGGTACAAGAGTGGGTGGGCCTCCAGTTGACAAGTCTGTCCTGTCCTCAGTATGACTCTCTTGACTGTCTCTGCCCAAGCCTCGGATGACCTCACATAATAGACATCCAGAATGGGGCTGAGCTACAGACTCGTGATATTTATTATTACCACTTTATTATACTTATTAAATATTCTAATAGAAAAGATACATTTTATCATCACTGAGATTTTGCAACCCAGCATGGAAGACTATAAATAATGTTTTAATCAACAACCAAGCAAAATTTGAAGACCCACTTTAAATATGAAGAAATCCATAAAAATAAGATCGAAACTATATTTTCTTGCATCTTTTTAGATATTCTACTTTAATTTATGCATCTTCTGAATACAAAACAAATAAATAGTGCTTAATTCTTTGCTCTAATTTTATGATTCATTCTATAACTTTACCAATAATTTGGCTATATAGCATTTTTTCAATATTCTTTCTATATTTGAGGTTTTACAAACATTGGTAGAATTGCAGAAAATCAAAAGTCAGTTCTTTTTAAAGCTTATTTCATTGACAGTTGAGGTGCATGGCCTAGGTTTTATTAACTGAGATCTTCGATTCTTGGGTTAGGCGAGTTTACGGTTTATATGTAGACGTCCCCAAGAGCCTCACACACTCATATGTGGGGCTTGTGGAGAGGGACTATGCCATGGCGGCCTAAAGTGCACTTGCTGCGGGGAGAGGGTTCTGATCCCAAGAGGCATGGCGGGGGCGTGGCACGAAATGGCTTAGCCCTGCTCCTGTCTTTACTCTTTGTGCTCCAGGTCTGCCGTGCCCCTCTACCATGGATGCGCTTTGGAGCTAGCCAGCTGTGAGCCGAAACCTGCAAAGCTTGAGCCAAAATAAACCTGTCCTCCTTTAAGTTGTGGGAGTCAGGTGTTTTGCCCCAGTGACAAGGAAATAACAGAGGCAATGAGTAATGAGAGAGGTGGCTCATCATATCTATTCCAGGACAAAGTCAGCTACTTCAAAGTTTCTCAGACACATCACTGGCAGTCCTCTGAACTAGAATGGCTTTAGGGGCTCCTTCTTAACTCTATAGAATACATCTGCCTTTTCTGTCCATTTATAAGTATTTAATTTATTAAAAGTGGTCACAATTGGTTTGTATTTTGGGATAACATGACTTTTAAAACTATAATGAATATCTGCATTATTTTTTTCTTTTTCCCAATAATAAATGAGTTTTAATATTAGGGACATAGAGGGCTGGGAATTTAGCTCAGTGGTTCAGTGCCTGCCTTGCAAGCACAAGGTCCTGAGTTTGATCCCCAGTACCAAAAATAAAAAAAAAGGAGACTTACATGTGGCAATAAGAATAAGGACAGCCACGAGCCTTCTCAGACATTTCAGAACAGATGCCAGTGGCACTTGCAGGTATAGTCTGACCTGACCTGGGGGTTACAGCAGAGCCTAAATCACTGGTTGTCCTAGGGGTGAGGCCACATCAGCATAGGGAAAGTGTAGACTTGGTAAATGGTCCCAGTTGGATGGGCAGCCATCTAGCCCTGACAGAAGCTGGCTTCTGTACCCTTGTAAAAACACTGACAGGATAAAGCAGCTCAGCATAGATGCTGCCTAAAGCTCACTTTTCACACAAATCAGAAGAGAAGGGTCAACCTGAGAAACTGTGCAGCTGGGAACACCAGAAACTCAAAGAGCACTAAGAGATCACTGCGAGATGGATTGGCTGGAGAGGAGCACTTAAGGAGATGTGGTCGGGTGTCAAATTTAAAATTGGAAACAAAGTTTGTTTTTTTGTGTTTTTTAACTAACTTCGCTGTAACACTTTTGATATACATAATGATCATCTTCATCATAGGAAATTTGTACCTGTACATAATATATCCTGATTCTTTTTTCCCTATTCCCTTCCCTTCCCTTTAACCATTCTTCCCTTCCTTATTTGCAAAAGGGCAACAAAGTTTTAAAGGAAATAAACCAGGTTGGGGGATCATATCCAGACATTATATTGTATTTTGGAGTGCTATATCTTTCATTACTTTTTCTTATTGCTACTTACCACACAGACTTTTCACCCTCTAGTATTTGGAGAATAACACTCTTCATGTATTCATTGATTGCATCCATACAGGCCAAAGAATATAAATTTGAAATTACAAATTCCATTTGAGACTTCTGTAGCAATTAGGAGTTTCCAAATGATTTGCCTTTCAACATTCTGGGTTTTATTAAGTCACATAACCACTAGGAAGAATTGGTTAGAAAATTAAGGGCATGTTTAAAAAATCTAGTATCGTACTTATTTGTTAATTTCCTTTCCTCTTCCTTTTATCACACATAGGTGAAGCAATCTTAACAACAGTTCTAAGAATTACTCTGATTTCATTTAAAATGCTAATTTGATAACATTTTCTATACACAACTAACATTCCATTAATATTTTATTTTTATGGCATTGGAATTAGCTTAAGAATCATTACCTTCAGGTTTAAACTTGTCAATATAAAGGTTAATATTTTTTAAGTATTTTGATATTGTAATTATACCATTTGTTCATTTGTCTTTATCATATTTCTTCTTACCATTCTGCGAAAAACCGTTTTAGTGTATTAAGCATTTTGTGATTGACTTTAGACAAATCAGTCTCCTTTTCCCATCACTGAACTCCACTTGGTTTTTCAAACTTGATGAACTATTTTGTTAAACTATCCCTTCTTCTTGGTTTTCATTTTCAGAACTGTAGAATGATCATTTTTTTAAGCAAGTACGTTTCTTTGCCTTGCTCTCACCCCATTTCTTCAGAGTAACTATCTTTTGCTTTTCTCTCTAAATCCAAGCAGTTTATTCCACTTTCTCCTAAAAGTAAATCCACATGATAATATTAATAACTACAAAATATAAAGAAGCTACATTTCAAGGTTTTTCTATTTCTGTTATAAATGAAAGGTTACATAATTATCACGCATACCATGAATAAGTAGTCATGTAAATGATTGGAGTTGATTTAGCTGAAACCCGTATTCACTTCAGGAATGAAAAAGGAAACATTGTTATATCATGCATACAGTTTGAGATATTTGAATATTTTAAGCTTAATATAATTTTAGTTTATACAAACTATCTCCCCTTATCCAAAATATCTGAGACAGTCAGAACATCTTTATATGATAGATAAATATTTAGATGGAGAAATGGACATTGCATTAAACTACTGCTGTTCAAAGGCGCCATGAGTAATGTATTTGACTTTGAAGGGTACAAGCCATAGATTTCCGTCGTGTCCCTACAGGTGACATCCTTAATGCCTAGACGGCCGCTGCAGCAGTGCTGTCCGAAAGCCTTCCAGAAATAGACCCAAAGGGTAACCATCTAGAGGGTGTCTGAGGCTTTGCTTTCAAGACTGTCCAGCACCCCCTGAACTGCTATGACAATAGATACGAAGCACCGTTCCTGCGGCATACTTTGAGTTACTGGCCCTCTGCACATTGCTTTAGGGGCCCCTGGGATGGAAGAAGAGGAAAGGAAGTAGCTCAGTGGTGGGCTGATTTGCGTGTTCATACATCAGTAAGCAAATTGTTGTAGAGCTGCAATGCTCAAACACCAGCTTTCAAGAGTTGAGGCCTGGCCTTGGGAAAAGGAAGGCTCTCATTCAGGTAGCTGGGGGTGAGGTTTCAGACTCCAAATTTCTGGCTTATTCCTTGAAAACACCCATAATGGTAATCCCAGATCAACTGGCCCACTCGTACTTGAGTAACACGCCATGGTGTGGGGAATGGAGGAGTGCAGTGTAAAGGTGATGGGAAAACGAGATGCCTCTTCCTTCTCCAAACAGGTGCCAGCAGGTGAAAATCCTTGAGTGGATTCTCTTTTACCTCACTTCCCTTGGCATTAATTATCTCATTAGTTCTTATAGAGACTATGTTTTTCCTATTTAGATAAGTAAATATCTTATGTACAAATCATCTGTTGAAATGAAAAAGTAAACCATGATGCACATTCTATGTATATATATATATGCCTGACATATACAATCATCATTTAGATTCTATAACCAATATTTTCATTCCAGCTCATCCTTCTTCAGTATGTAGAAAAATGGTCAACTTTAGGGATTTGGTAGGAATTATTATAAACTGATTCCATTATTTACTATGTGTGTGAGAAGAAAGAAGTGAGTCATTGCCGGGACTTCTCTTTCCATACATATCCGTTAGAGGACTTTGCTTAGAGTAAGTGAGATAAGGTAGGTAAAGTGTATGCTATAAATTTTACAGTCATTGCCTGTCTGCTTTTGTCCAACACATATTTAAAATAAATTTTAAGTACTGAAAATACTGTGGTAATCCTTAAAATATTGTAGTCAAGCTCCTAATAATATTCTTCCTTAACTGTAAAGGAAATGAATTAAGGCAGTTTTCGAATCAAACAGGCTATTGATTGATTATTAATTTGTTTTGCAAAGAGATTTTTAAGAAATAGCTCATGTCTAAAAATTAGTCATCCACAAGTTTTAAAATAACTCGTAAGAGTCACTACCCCTCCCAAATACTAATATAGTTTTATAAAAGTAGACTCTGTGTTCTAAGCAATTCACAGTTAAAAGCAAATGAGTAGTAAAAAGATCATCTGCAGCTGGGAATGGTGGTGCACATCTTTAATCCCAGCACTTGGGAGGCTGAGGCAGGAGGATCCCTGTGAGTTTGAGACAAGCCTGGGCTACATAGTGAGTTCCAGGTCAGCCTCAACTACATAGTGAGACCTGTCTCAAAAAAAAAACAAAAAAGAAGATCATCTGCATAACATGTTAGTTACTGACATAAAATCAGTAAATACCGGTTGATCCTTGAAGCATTGTCCACTTGGTGCTGCTTGTGCTGTTCCTGCATGTGGAAAGCCACTGCATGTTACCAGTGCTACAGAGAAGCCAATTTGGGTCCAGTTACTTGAGCATAATTGGAAATTCATAAGTAAACAGAAGTCTCCTAAGATGTATTTTGTACTTTGAAAATTTTTCTCTCTTTCCCCTTCAAAATGTTACAAACTGAAGAAAATATGCCAAAATTATATAACATTTATATATAATGTAATCTTGTGTTACATTCCAGTACATTTTCCTAAGGAACAAAATGAAGTAATACCACAACTCGAAATAGCCAAAAATATTGGCTAAATTTGTCATATGCCCTTTCATACATTTCAAATATAAATATGCTCATATTTACCTTTTTTAGTGCTAAACCTGTCTAGTTTAATATTGGCTATACAAACACACTCAAGGCTTTGGATTTAATGGTATAGCGAATCATAAATAAGACAAAATCTGAATTTATTGTAAAATGATATTTTCCTCTATTTAAATATTAAATATAGTGAAAACATTTGAAGGTTAATAAATCCAGCAATCATGATTTTGTGGAGCAAAATTTGTGGATAGTACTCTATTCTTTCAACAGAACTAAATTGCAAGCCAATATTTAAAGATAAATCTTTGAATCATTAAAAAAAAAAACAAGACCCAACACCTCATGTATGTATGCAGTGATATATAAAGTAGATAAGATAGACAAATATCCAAGCATTTGAGTAGTTGAAACATAGCAACACCTGACATAAAAGGATTCTATTTCTTCAGTCTTCAGAAATCAGAGGAAGAAGAGCCCTGGAGGACTCATATCAGTAAGTGAATAAAAGGAAATAGAAAGCAGGTAAGATCCCTCATTATGCATTGAAAAGCATATGGAGTAACAGAAATCAAGGTTAACTCACATTCAACACTATTATTAAGGTCTTTAAAAAGGCCCAAATTAAAGGCATCTCTATTTTTAGATGGATACAGAAACCAGGTAAAAACATTGTGGTGCCTTTGGCTCCCTTTGTCATTGTAAGGTAAGTTGAGATATTTGCCATCTTAGAAGCTTACTTTCTAGGTTCTTCTGGTACTGATATATATCCTTATTGAAAATTCACTTAACATACAAGTCTTTCATCATTGGAGAACTGTGAGAATTTGATTCCTTCCACTTTTAAATAAATGAGTTATCCCCTGATTTGTGCTGAGTTGTAGATCTTTTCAATTTCATCTTGTTTCTCTGTGTTTTGCATTCTTCATCTTAATCTTCTGGACAACAAACATACATGCTTACATGAGAAAAAGTATTGTGCCCCTTTACTGGATAGAGACAAAAATGTTTCAAATAGAGATGTTAAAAAAAATGAATTCTCCTTATCCGTTGGACAGAAATAAGTGGCCATTTGCTCTTATTTTACAAAATTATCAAATATTTCTTGCAGAATAGCATTTTCTTATTTATCTTACAAATGCATTAGTTATAGTATAGACAGAATGTATTCACCTAATACTTATTTTGTGTCCATTTCTTCATTAATAAATTGGAGACAATACTGTCTTTCGATGTCTTGAATATATTTCTACTGTAAGAGGCATCATTATATACTGCAGAAAGAGAGAAAAGTGACCAATATATGGTGTTATCACAACACATATCAGCAACAATAACCAGATTTTATAACCACGTTGGGTAACAGGTTAATCATTCCTACTAGCCTCTCGCTACTTTGAAATTTTTATCGAATAGTCAAGTCATTAGGCAACTTCTCTGAAACTTTAGTATTATTATTTTGCCAATGATTAGTCATCTCTGTGTATGCTTGAGGAATAAAGTACTGTTTGATTTGAAAACAGTGATTCTCAAATTTTAACCATGTATATATCTTGGGGATTTTTTAATAAAGAAAACAAATCTAACATGTCTGGAAAGGAGACTAAAATTCTGTATCTCTCTGTACTCCTACACATGGAGACCACACTCACACTTAAAAAGGTGCTAAGCCCTTAGTGGAGGCTTCCCGCAAAACTTGATGGCACCATTTTTTAAATGGTACACATGGGCCTCATTTCAACCCAATGGTTGTATTTCTGGGCTTGTCTGGGCTAAAATTTACAGGCTATACGTTTACATAGCAATATTAAAATAAAGGTTATTTTTATGAAGGCACTTTGAACACATATATACAAGTAATGTGTTAACTTTGTCTGAATGGCAGACAATTTGAAAATTTGTGACTCCAGTTGTACGACAGTGGCAGGATGAGCTGTACTCTAGCCCTGTGCTCCTTGGAAATGATAACTGAGAAGCCCTTGTATCATTTTACATTCCAAGAAGCCAGCTAATGACAAGGGTCTACCCTGACTGCTTATATTCAACTGTCAAACCTGCCTCCACTTCCTCAGGAGCCCCTCGTTCACCTGTCTCCAGATAGCCCGGGGAAGTCTTCCTTTGCTATGAGTTTTCCTCATTAATGAATGTTCTCCTGTATTGTGGCAACAGAAATAAAACCATCTCCTTAATTGTGCAGCTCCTAATGCTTTTCACACCAGTAATTGCATATTTTCAGAGTATAGCCTAGTGGTTAGGCCCCTGAGTCAGACAAATTACTTTTTAATTCTCGATTTCTTGGTTATTAGCTGTGTTACTTTGAATAAAAAAAAATTCAAAACTCTCCAAACCTCAGTTTGAAACAATTGAAGCAGGGGTAATCAAGTAAAATTTTATACAATCATATGCTTCCTTGTCCAGAAACATGGGAGCTGACACACTACTTTGTTAAAAACAAAACTCATTTCTGTGGTCTCTCTGCATTTGACCTGACCCCACCCTTTTTGCCATCCAATTGGTTCAGCTTTTCCCATACCTCAAAACTATGAGTCTGTTTCCCTCATCTAGACTTTTGTTTAAGTTGTTCTCTGAGAAGAACTCAGTATCTCCCAGGTATTATCACAGCAGATTTTTCCTCATCATTCAGGTTCCTGTTCAAATGTGTCCTTTTCAAAAGTCCTTTCCCCAAATCCCTATCCAAATATGGATTCCTCTCCCCACCTGTTCCCTTCCTATGTTATAGTGTCCCATATCCACCATTGCAAAGCTTGCTTTGCCCTCTGTTCCTTGACAATGGAGGATCCAAATGGGGAAAGCTATACAGTTTATGGGGCCCAGTGAAAACAAAATCCACTCTTCTTGCTCAATAAAAAGTATACATATTAAATATAAAGTTTTTCTTCTCTCCTCCTTATTCTGCTCCCTCTCTCCCTTGTTTTTCTCTTTATTTCTCTCTCTATCTCTCTGTCTTTGTCTTGTACCCCTATTTCTCTCTCCACATTCCTATCTTATCTTCACTGAATATAATTCTAAATGTAGAAATCTTTTAATTAAAAAATTTAATATAACTTTTACCATCTGCTCTTTCATATGCGATGTCACTTTCAATGAAAATAAGAACTTTGCTGGGTGTGGTGGTGCATGTCCATGATCCCCAAAATCAGGGAGTCTGAGGAAAGAGGATCATCACAAGTTTGAGGGCAGCCTGACATACATAATGAGTTCAAGGCCAGCCTGAACTACATAGTGAGACCCTGTCTCTAATGAGAGATGGGGGGGGTTAACACATGCCAAATTCACAGAAATTTGCTGTGATCAGAAGGAAGAAAAATCTGCACAAAACTAACTCCATCTTTTAATTGACTTCTTGATATAACCATATTTTTCCTTTCCTCTTTATCTTTGGATTACTGAGGAATACAGAAAAACAGAAGGCAGACATGCATATTGAATCTATCTCTTCTAGTCATATCAGCAAAACAAAAAACACCTGATCAAAGACAAAATTTTAAATTTCAAGATGCCCAAAGCAGGACATCAAATCAATGAAATATTTCTGAGAGAACAAGACATAGGTTACACACCCAGAAATACAAACCATCTTCAGTATTTCAGGAACTTTCAAGCTGATTAAATTCTGCATTCCTAATAAAAACAATGCTTGAAAATGCAGAAAATGAATGAATTAATTTTTATGCTTATATAACACATAAATCCCTGGCAAGACACCCAATACTTAGCAAATTACTAGTTAATAATTTATTACTATGATTAACATAATTTTTAAATTTTTTTCTTGTGTACTCATTCCAGTCATAAGAGTTATGTGTATCATTGAGGGAAAGTCAAATGAGCTAAATTTACTTTCTCCTATTTTCTCTAGAAAAGGTTAAATAAAATAAATT
>NW_022900947.1:51405685-51426115 GCF_012274545.1 Fukomys damarensis
TTTCACAATGTTTATGATTTCTCTATATTCTGTTTCTAGAAAGATCAGCACTTTCATGTTAATACACATTTTTTTGCATGGGAATATATTTAATACAGGACAGATAATTTATAGGATTATTTATAATAGATTCACCCAACAAATCAAATGCAGCGGAGTGCAAGAGATCTTTCCACACACCAGAGACACGAAGAATCCAGTCAAGGGCCTGGATCCACAACAGTGTCTTGCACAAGACCAACTAAAAGCTTAGAGCCCAAGGCAGTGTCCTCCCATGAGTCCAGCCAGAGGCCTTAAGCCCATTGCAATGTCCCATGTAAGTCCATATGGAGGATCCTCACTGGGAAGGCCCAAAGGCCAGTGGCGGAAGCTAGAAAGTTAGAAAGCCTGCACCAGTGGGGTGAAGGATCTGTACCACCAGGCTGAGGGAACTGCACTGGAAGCAGGAAGTGACTCTCAAGGTGAAGACCAAAGCTCCCCTGACAAGAACAGCAGTCATTCCCAGCACCCAGCAACAGCAGAGACCTGAGATCATCTAACAATGAGAATGGCCAAGTTTGCAACAGGAAAACCAGCCTTGGAAATCTTCTCCAAGAAAATTAACAGCATACAATCTTCCCCTCCAGTTCTCTTTTTATGCCATTGGCAAAAATCCTCTGGATCTTCCACACCCAGAACCATGCTGACTGAGTTCAGCTGGGCCTTCCAAGCTGACCATTAGTTAATCTACCACAACATTCTTCTAACTGTGAGTTAGGACCCCTATCTCCATATCTCTCTAACCTGATGATCTGGTGAACAGCTGGGGTCATTTCAGACAGTCCTTGTACTTCTGCAGGATCATCACATTTGAGAAACAGAGACCATCACTGACCACAGTGTTAAAACCTAACTAGGCCATGCCCTTAACACTTGGTTTAGATTTGATAAAGAGATCAAATTGTACTCAGACTAAATCTAAATCCTTCCATTATTGAGCTATTATAAGAGGATCCTATTTTTAAAGATTCACTGGGTTCCTTGGGGTTAAAACTATTCTTTTTCCTTATTGAGTTTATTGGTACATTTTAGGTATACAATACAGTTACATGCGTTATTGGTATCTTGTACCTTTATGTGACAGGTCTTAGTTCTCATTTTTTCCCCTTGTCCCTGCCCTCCCTTCACCTACTTCTCCCCTTCCCCTTTAAAACATTTTATTTCCATTTTTTCATTTTTTTCTTTTTCCTTATTACCTTTCTCCTACCCTTCCCACTTTCCCTACACCTTTAGCCATGTTCTTTCTATTTCACATGGTCAATTATCTCATTAGGATCTTATGTACTATTATAGCTTTTCACACCAGAGAAACTATTGGGTATTTGCACATGTGTGACTTATTTATTTCACTTAGGAGTATATCCTCAGTATGTATCCATTTTCCTATGAATGAATCTAATTTCTCATTCTTTGTGGCTGAGTAGTACTCCATTTTATAGAAAAACCACATCTTCTTTATCCAGTTTCCAACTGATGGGCAAATGGGCTGTTTCCAAGTTTTAGCTATTACAAACTGTGCTGCTATAAACATAGGTGTGCATATATCTCTGTGATATGATTCTTTTAATTCTTTTGGAAAGATCCCCAGCAGAGGGACGGCTGGGTCAAATGGAACCTCTACTCCCAGCTCTTTGAGGTATCTCCATATTGATTTCCACAGTGGTTGAATCAGTCTGCACTCCCACCAACAATGAAGTTCCTTTCTCCCCATAACCCAGCCAACATTTGTTATTGTGTGATTTCTTGATAGCAGTTGATTTGGCTCAGTGGTGCCACCACCTCACCACCTGCTTCACAAACACAAGGTCCTGGGTTCAATCCCCAGTACCAAAAAAAAAAAGCTTCTAATCCACATTTTAAGGCCATGAGGAAGCACTGGTAGTTTATAGTCCAGCTCATTTTGTAGCTCTGTTCCAGGATGTCTTTGCTAAAATGATATAACTCTAATTTTTGTCTTTAGTGTAAATTTTCCAGGGCTCAAAGTACTATCTCAATGAAGTTTCATATTGGATGGGGAACAGTTATGCTGACTTTTTTCATTTTTCAAGTAGTGCAAGAGTCTTGCTTCTTTTAAAAATTTAATCCACAGAATGTAGAATTAAATATTTCAACTCATGGTCAGGTTTTGTTCTGAATGATGATAAATTAGGAGAATCTAAATAGTCAAAGCTATAAATATTTACAGAATATTATTGTGAATTAAGAAGAGAAATTGAAATGAGGAGTTAAGATGTTAAATTATATTTTATTTATATTTTAAAAAGAGACAAGACTTCAATAAGACACTTTAAGCCAATATGTATTTACTAAATAGTTAAAACTATTTAGCTTCAGGCTTTTTCATTTCATCAAAGGACCAATATTATGAAAAAAATAATATGTGAATAAAATTTATATATATAGACTTATTTTCTCTCATATGACATATATAAATATATAAGTACCCTTTGAATGATGTGGTAGTTGTATAGCATTGGGGATTGTAAGAAAAAATAGAAAACCAAATGTGTTCCATGGAAATCTTTGCCTTATTTTCAACATACCTTCAGAATTATCTGATTCTGAATGTATCAGAGATATTGTTCAACTCTGTTACCTGGAGATAACCAATAACAGCACAAAAGTAATCTTCCCTGCAAAAATGCTAATTAACTAATTGTTGACTAAAGATCCTTTTATATAGATCATTACCTTTATTTGTACCTTTATTTCAATAAACCTGACCTACAAATGTCCTATTCTTTAGGCTTCCCTTTGTAATTGACTGTAACATCTTCCTAAATTTCCTCATTTATGAATTAAATAAAATCTTTAAAAGATTAGTTTTTATATCTACAAGCATGTATAATTTTACTTTTTAAAAAAACTTTTAATAGAATTCAAGGTCTATAAATGAGCTTCTCCATCAGTGGGAAGCAATACATGATGCACACAGTTTAAAAGAGGAAAAGGCAACTGGCTCAGAGTTCGAGGTTAGCTGGCTCCAAGGTGTCTACATCATGACACAACTAAATAGCAGAGCGAAGCTCTTGGCTCTTGGGAGCCAAGAAGCAGAGCACAGTGAAGCAACACCAGGAAAGAAAGGACAAGTGGTGACATCATAATTAAGTTCATGCTCCTGTGACGTAACTAGACACATCCACAGTGTGCTTTGCTCATAAGTGGCTATCAAATTAATGAATTTCACAATCCACATTAACTGTCACATTCCACCCCTTGTGAACTTGACATTTAACCATGGCTTTTTAAATCATACTGCATCTCCAAATAAATAAAAACAACCAGTTAATAATTCTGTCTAACAGCTATGCTACATAGAATAAAAATGTGTTATTCCCTTCCCTGTAGCCTCAGTAGTTCCAGCCTTGCTCAAAAGTCCAAGTTCAGGGTCTCCTGAGAGATTCAAGGCAAATTTTAGCTTGAACACCCGAAAAGTTCCAAAAACGTTATTTAACCATTGAACACAATGATGCAGGGTAGGCATTCCATTATAGAAAAGAGGAGTAGAGCAGAGCAAACAAAAGCAAGACCAAAACCCAACAGTGTAAACATTAAATCCTATAGTTCCATATTCAGCATCTGGGGAACATGACAATGAAAGTGAATTCCAAAGGGTCTGGGTGGTCCCATCCCTCAGACTTTGTAGATTGGAGCCCACAAAACTCTCTCTTGGGCTGGCTGCAGTTTTCTCCACAGATATTGCAAGTGCTTAACATTTCCAGTGTATTAGAGTCCCCCTAAACTTTGGCTTCATTGCCAAAGCTTCAGGCACTGCCCTCTCAGAATATATTATTTAGTCTATCAGATCTTCTTTGAAATAACAGAAGAAGCCACCGGACACCACAACTCTTACATTCTGCATGCCTAAAAAATCTGAAATGCATGGATAATGCCAAAGTCTGCTGCTCTCTGGAGCTCTAACCACATACTATTGGAGAGAGGCTGTAGTAGCCTCCAAGTGTAAAGTTGCCTGACCATGGTTCAAATTCTGTTGAATCAGTTTCCTAGGAAACCTTCACCCTGGTGCCTAAGGACTCTTTTTTTCAAATAAAATGTTTATATTTTTGATGTTGTTGTATTGAGTCTGGGATGGTTAGGGTCTTGCTGATTTTTGAAATGCTTTCAAGGCAACACTACTTGTTCTGGTTGAGAATTTGGTTTCTTTTTGATGACACTAGCTTTTCAAGCCACCAGGCTTCCTTTTGGCCCAAAATTTACATGTGGTTCTTTTTACACAAAAATTTGTTGGTTTTTTTTTTTAATTGAGTTTATTGGTACATTCTAGGTATACAGTACAGTTACATTCATTATTGAGATCTTGTACCTCTACATGACAGGTCTTGTTTCTCATTTTTCACCTTGACCCTGCCCTCCCTTCACCCCCTCTTACCCTCCCCATTTACAAACACTTTATTTCCATTTTTTCATTTTCTCACTTTGTTTTTAGCCCTTATTACCCTTCCTCTACTCATCCCACCTTCCCTACACCTTTAGTCGTTTTCTTTCCATTTCACAATGTCAGTTAGCTCATTAGGATCTTATGTACCATTACAGTTTATTCACATAAGAGAAACTATTTGGTATTTACACATGTGTGACTTATTTATTTCACTTAGGAGGATATCCTCAATATGTATCCATTTTCCTATGAATGAATCTAATTTCTCATTCTTTGTGGCTGAGTAGTATTCCATTTTATAGAAAAAGCACATCTTCTTCATCCAGTTTCCAACTGATGGGCAAATGGGCTGTTTCCAAGTTTGAGCTATCACAAACTGTGCCATTATATACATGGGTGTGCATATATCAGTGTGATATGATTCTTTTAATTCTTTTGGAAAGATACCCAGCAGTGGGATGGCTGGGGTCAAAAGGAACCTCTAGTCCCAGCTCTTTGAGGTACCTCCATATTGATTTCCATAGTGCTTTAACCAGTCTGCACTCCCACTAATAGTGGAGCAGCGCTCCTTTCTCCCCATAACCCAGCCACCATTTATTATTGGTTGTTTCTTGATAGCAGCCATTCATTGTGGGGTGAGGTAGAATCTCAGTGTTGTTTTCATCTGCATCTCTCAAATGACCAGTGATGTGAAACATTTTTTCATATATTTATTGCTGCTTTTACTTCTTTGTCTGAGAAATGTCTGTTCCTTTCAGATGCCCATTTTTGAATTGGGTCTTTATATTTGGTGGGGCTGATTGTTTTGAATTCTTTATATATTCTATATAATAGTCTTTTGTCTGAGGAGCAGCTGGTAAAAAAATTTTTCCCACGTTGTAGGTTGTCTCTTAGTTCTGTTGATAGTTTGTTTTGTAGTGTAGAAGCCTTTTAATAAGATGAGATCAAAGTTATTGATTCTTTCTGCTAGTTCCCATGCTACTGAGGATTTGTTCATAAAATATTTTCCTATGCCAATGTCTTCAAGAATTCTGCCTAACTTATCTTCTAGCAAGTTTAGTGTTTCTGTTTTAATATTTAGATCTTTCATCCACTTGGATTTTAGTTTAGTGCATGGTGAATGATAAGGGTCCAGTTTTAATCTTTGGCAGGTTGAAATCCAGTTTGTCCAACACCATATATTAAAGAGGCTATCTTTCCTCAACTGAAGATGGTCAGCTCCTTTGTTAAAGATGACATAGCTTAGTATATCTGGATTTATTTTTGTATGTTCCAATCTGTTCCACTGATTCTCAGATCTGTTTCTTTGCCAGTACCATGCTGTTTTTATCACAGTGGCTTTGTAGTATAGTTTCAAATTGGGAATTGTTATAACTGCTACCATGTCTCTGTTGCCTAGGATGGCTTTTGCTATTCTAGGTCTCTTATGGTTCCAAAGGAATCTTCGGATTCTTTTTTCTAGCTCTGTGAAGTGCAGTGTTGGAATTTCAATTGGCATTGCATTGAATTTGTAGAGCAGTTTTGGTAGTATGGCCATTTTCACTATGTTGATTCTTCTTACACAGTAGCAGGGGTTATCCTTCCATTTTCTCGTATCCTCTTTGATTCTTTTTTCAGAATGCTATAGTTTTCAGTGGAGAGGTCTTTTGCTCCTTGTGTTAGATTGATTCCTAGATACTTCATGTTTTTTGGATGCTATTGTGAAAGGAATTGTTTCCCTAATTTCTCTCTCAGTGAGTCTGTTATTCTTGTACAAGAAGGGTATTGATTTTTGGGTGTTGACCTTGTATCCAGCTACTCTGTTAAATGTGTCAATCAAGTATACAAGTCTTTTCATGGAGATTTTTGGGTGTTCAATGTAGAGTATCATACTGTCAGTAAATAATAGCAGCTTAACTTCTTCCTTTCTGATCTTTATTGCTTTAATTTCTTTCTCTTGTCTAATTGCTGTGGCTATTTCCAGAACTATATCAAAAAGAAGTGGTGATAGTGGGCATCCTTTTCTTGTTCCTGATTTTAACTTGAAAGTTTTCAGTTTTTGGTCATTTACTATGATGTTGCCTGTTGGTTTACTATAGATAGCTTCTATTAAGTTGAGATATAGACCATGTATTCCAATTTTCTGCAGGGTTTTTATCATGAATGGGTTTTGAATTTTGTGAAATTCTTTTTCTGCATCTATATATCAAGAAGATTATATGGTCTTTGTCCTTGACTTTGTTAATTAGGTGTATTACATTTATTGATTTACATATGTTGAACCATCTTTGCATCCCTGGAATAAATCTGACTTGGTCAGGGTGTATGAACTTCTCAATGATCCTCTGTATTCTGTTTCTTTTTTGTTTGGTTTTGTTTTTTTGGTACCACGGATTGAACTTGGGTCCTTGCACTGTAAGGCAGGCCACCAAAACACTGAGCTAAATCTACAGCCCCAATCCTCTGTATTCTGTTTGCTAGTATCTTATTAAGGAGTTTTTCATCTATATTCATTAAGGAGATTGGCCTGTAGTTCTCTTTTTTAGTTGCATCTTTCCCTGGTTTGGGAGTCAAAGTAATACTTGCTTCCAGAAGTGAATTTTGAAGTATAGCTTCCCTTTCAATTCCATTAAAAAGTTTGAAGAGTAAAGGCAGTAGTTTTTCTCTAAATGTCTTGTAAAAGTCAGCAGTGACTCCATCAGGACCTGGGCTTTTCTTTGTTGGTAAATTTTTAATTACATTTTCAATTTCACTGACTGTAATTGGGGTGTTTAAAATGATTTTGTCTTCTTCATTCAACTTTGGTACTTCATAAGTATCTGAAAATCTGTTCATTTCTTCTGTGTTTTCCATTTTGTTAAAGTATGGGTTCTCAAGATAGGTATTAATGATCCTCTCGATTTCTGTTGGATCTGTTGTGACTTTGCCTTTTTCATTCCTGATTACATGGATCTGAGCCTCTTCTTTCCTTTTTTTGATAAGGTTAGCCAAGGGTTTATTGATTTGATTTATTCTTTCCAAAGACCAACTCTTTGTTTCATTTACTTTTTGTATCATTTTATTAGTTTCCATTGCATTGATTTCTGCTCTAATCTTTATAATTTCCTCTCTTGTTTGAGCTTTGGGTTTTTCTTGCTCTTGTTTTTCTAGGAGTCTAAGACTCATCATTAGGTTGTTTATTTGAGCTTGCTCTGTTTTCCTAGTGTTGGCATTCAGGGCTATGAATTTTCCAGGTAGAACTGCTTGCATTGTGTACCATAGATTCCTGTATGTGGTATTGGTATTTTCATTTATTTTTAAAAATTGTCTAATTTCTTCTTTAATTTCCTCTGTGATCCATTGATTGTTGAGAGTGTTGTTCAATTTCCCTGTGTTTGTGAAGTTCCCATGTTTTCTTGTGCTAATGATCTCCAGCTTAAATTCAGTATGACGCGTTAATATACAGGGGATAACTCTGATTCTTTTGCATTTATTCAGACCTGTTCTGTGAGCTAGAATGTGGTCTATCTTGTAGAACGACCCATGTGCAGCTGAATAAAATGTATATTCTGATTTTGTGGTGTGTAACAATGTATAGACGTGTATTAAGTCCATGCATTCAAAAGCTCTGTTGAATTCTAGTATTTTGTTGTAGATTTTCTGCCTAGATGATCTGTCTATTGGTGATAGTGTGGTATTTAGATCCCCTACTACAATTATATTAGTGCTTTTTTGGTTTTTCATGTTACTCAGTATTTGTTTTATATAGTTGGAGGCATTAAGATTTAGTGCATATACGTTTATGATTGTCATCTCTTCCTCTTGAGTTTTTCCTTTACAAGGATGTAGTGGCCTTCTTTGTCTCTCTTAATAAGTTTTGATTTGAAATTTACTTTATCTGTCAATAAGATTGCTACCCTGCTTTTTTGGGGGTTCCTGTCACATGGAAAAATGTTTTTCACTCTTTCACTTTCAGTTTATGGGCTTCTTTTTTCACTAGGTGTGTTTCTTATGTACAACATATTGTTGGATTTTGCTTCTTAATGCATTCTGCCAGTCTATTTCTCTTGATTGGTGAATTGAGGCCATTGACAGTGATGGCTATAACTGGTATATACTGACTTATTATTGTCATGTTTTTGTCCTTTTTCTGACTATTTTTACTTTTTCCTCCCTCTCCATTTCGTTTCTTGCCTTGCCTATTTGATTTGCTCTGTTGGGCCTCATGTTGGTGTGACCTTCATTGTCTTCTTTTAGTATATTGTTTAGAATTCCTTGTAGTGCTGGCTTGGTGTTCATGAAGTTTCTCAGGTGTTCCTTGTCATGGAAGTATTTTATTTCCCCATCATTTTGAAAGAGAGTTTTGCAGAATACATCAGTCTAGATTGGAGCTTGTTTTCTTTTAGGACTTTAGATACCTCACTCCAGGCTCTGCTTGACCTAAGGGATTATGTTGAAAAATCTGCTGTGATTCTGATGGGCTTTTCTTTGCATGTGATTTGTTTCTCTTCTCTTATTGCTTGTAATATTTTGTTCTTCTGTTGGGTTTCTGGGATTTTGATTATTATATGTCTAGGTGTAGATTTTTTTCTGTCATGGCTAGTTGGAGTCCTATATGCCTCACTTATCTGTATGACTAATTCTTCCCTTCTGTTTGGGAAGTTTTCTGTCATTAATTCTGTGAAAAGCTTTTTTAAGTCATTCGTATTTTCTCATGCTACTTCATGGATTCCTATCAGTCTTATGTTATTCTTCTTTGCATCATCTAGGAGTTGTTGGATTGATTTCTCATGATCTCTTACTGTTTTTAAGAAACCCCTCTTTTCAACGTCACTGACTGCAATCCTATCTTCTATATCTGAAATTATGTCTTCGCAATCATATTCTGTTGTGTACACTTTCAATAGTTTTTAATCTCCTCAATATATGAATCTGTTTTATGGATTCCATTTCTTTCCTATGTTGGGCATTCATTCTTTCCATTTCTTTCTTATGCTGGGCCTTCATGGCTTCTATAATGGCCCTGAGCTTATCTATTTTTTTCTCAGTTTCTGTTCTAGGGTCTTGAATCATGACTTTCATTTTGCTCACCATCTCTATGGTTATCTGGGAAATTATTTCTGTTTTGAATTTTTCTAGAGCCTGATTGATCTGTTTTGTTACCTCTTGTGCTATGGGTTCAGGGTGTCCTGCTGGTTCACTATCAGCCTTTTCATCCTCATTTTCCCTAGTGTTTTCCATTGGTGAACTGGAAGTCTGTCTTTGTGTGTTGCTTAAGTGTTTTCTCATTTTTATTTTTGTTGTTGGTTTGCCCTTTATTTAATTTCTGGGTAATTACTTAAATCTTCCTGATATAGTTGTGTTTCAGCTTTTGAGTCTCTAATGACTCATAGACATTCTCATTTTCATAATATTGGAGAAAACAACTCATTAAATCAATCACTATCCTTTATCCCATTTGATACAATCAGCAGGACAATAGGATCAAGCACGACTTGCAAATTGACCACTTGTGGTAGTCATTAATCTATCGCCTTTAAACCATATTAATTAAATTAAAATCAAGAAGCAGCCCAAAATATGTCTGCAGTGAATATGCTTTTCAATATAGCATCTTTAGCATTTAGGATGGGGGCCTAGACAGAGTTAGGATGAGAGGAGTAGATAAGTGAAAGAATTAGAGAAGGTTTCAAGTGAAGCCATAGGGCATAGAATGACCATACAATCTTTACAAAGCTATTAAATTCAAAAGTGATAGAGTGCAAGAATATATACCCTTAACAGTAACAGGGGCTCCCTTTACCTTGAAACTACTGACCCATGAGTGAGGTAAAATGACAGAAGAAAAGAATATAAAGAAAAAAGAGAAAATGATAAAGAAGAAGTCTGAGTTAGGGCAATAGCAGGAACAGAAAGGGAGATGAGGGATAACATGGTGGAGCCAAAGACTCAGTTGGTGAAAGAGGATAGAAAAAAGAATTTGCAGAGTGGAATGAAGAAAAGAAAGAAAATAAAATTTGAAGGGACTCTTTCAGATTATGTTTCTGCTGTCATAATATACCACCTACACAGCCATGTGCAGAACCAAGTTCCCTGGTCTCTTCTAGCCAATGGCAGATTCCCCGACTCATACTGACCTCAGGCTACAAGGTCCAAGTGGAGTTCCCCAACCTGCATGGTTGAACTCTACATAGTTCTATTAGAGATTTCCCCTTCCCTTTCTTTAAAGATGTTCAAAGTTGCGAGCTCAGAAAAATACCCTTTATAACCACATATGCCTCTTCAGAGTGGGTCCAAGGATTGGCCCAATCAGGAGGTCTAATGGGGGGGTGTGCTGGGGTTGTTTCAAGGGTTCCCATGGGGCTACCTTCCTTGCTGGAGCTCTTGGCAGTGCAGACAGGGGAGGGCACAGCTACCCGGTCCTGCCAAATGGGCTGAAGCAGGCTGGAGGGAGAACAAAATTTGTTTTTTAAAAAAATACTTCAGTTCTCTTTGTGGCTCTCTATTGTGACTATACATCTGGGTAAAAGCAGTGAGCAGTAATCCTGCCACAACCTGAATAACAGTCTGCCTTCAAGTTTTGTCCATTGCAAAAACTAGTCCAACACAATTAAATTAAGGCTCCTGCAAGGTCTAATGACAGGGACAAAATATAGACAACTTTATTCAGAATGTATGATCCATGGCCTTTACTTCAGTTTCTAAGAGAATCCTCATTTCTACCTGAATCTTCACAACCCTGGCCTTTACTGTGTGCATTATCAATATGCTGCTCTTTTGAGCTCCTACATCACCCACTTGGGTCTTTGTAGAACATTATAAATCTTCTCTAGTCCATGGGGCCAAGCCTTTCCCCATTCTTCCAACAAACCCATTTGATAGGCTTCAGAGTCACATAGTTAAGTATAGTTTCAGCAATACCCTCACTTCTCTGGTACATATTTTCTGTGCTAGTTAGTTTTTCAATCACTGGTTTAGTGTGACACCCACAATATAAAATATAAGAGCTCTAATTTGACTCAGTGTTTCAGAGTGTTCAGTCCATGGTCAGCTGGCTCAAAGGCAGAAATATCCTTGCAGAAGGACATGGTGTACCAAAGCCATTTAATTAATGGTGAATGAGAAGCAGAGCACAGGGACAGAGCACTACATAAGTAGGTACAAGAGATCAGATACAGTGTCTCAGGTCACAATTCTATTACCCATCCAGACACACCCAGAGGTGTGCCTTACTAATGCCCTCATGGCTGTCAAGTCACCCAAGTTGACAATCCAGTATAATCATCAGTCTCTCTAGCATTTTACCCTGCCTTCTACAACCTGTCCCAATCTAAAATGTCTACTCCAAGTCTTATACTATCCCACCTCTTTTCTATCATTACAGCTGAGTAAAGAGGAGGCAAATTCCTTTTCTTCCTGGTATTATTAGATTTCTTGTCTATCTACTCCTCATTGTCCAAAACTGAGTCAATCAGGATATCTTCTGACAGAAGAGGATTGAATATACTGTGCTGATCAGGTCATCCATGTGACCAACATCAGATTTTGAGTTCTATTACCAAAGGAGAGATAAGCAATCACTCTTGGCCAATAACTACTACTGTGTGCTATAAGCAGTTACATGGTATTACCACAAAGGGCTTAATCATCACTTGCATTTGACTACTGCTTAGTCTTCATCCTGATTCTAGGACCCTGGACTCCCTTTTCTTGAATATATACTTTAGAAAGCTTGCAATTTAAATTTTTCTCTGATTCTTTGAGATGGGCATCTTTTTAAAAAGTCTCTCAAGAATGCCTCTGTCAAAGACATAAGAGCCATCCACTTGAGATATATAATCTCTTTGAGAGCATCAGAGTATAAACTTGAGGAGTACCAATGAGTTAACCAAAATGGCATAATCATAGAAAAATACTTGCCAAGTCAAGAATACTGTGTTCTACACAACCCACTGACCATCCTTCTTATACTTATTTCCTCTACTGCTTTCTCACCCTACTTTGCCTTAGATTATAGTCCCTTGCCCTTGGTCTTACAGGATGGAGCCCAGACTATGCTCTGACCTCACATCCATATTGCAGTATCCTGGAATAAAATCCTTTTTACCTAGTTAATATTGTCCTTGTGACTTTGCTTGAGAGAAAATTTGCAGGAAGGAGATATAACAATATGCTAAAATTATCTGGGAAGTCATCTTCATAGAGGAAAGTTTAACATCAGTACCATAAGATTTTCATAGATGAAGGTAGCAAAACTCCTGTTCCGGGTTACACAAATGGTGTATAGTCTAGTGCAGACATTTCTTCTGACACAATAAATAACTGCACCCAACAGGTTAACAAATTCAAATTAAGGGAAAGTAAAAAGTGAAGTGGCCACAGTGAAAAATGAATAAAGTAGCAGGGACTGTAAACTAGATAGCCTGTGTCACCTCTAAGGAGGTAGTTTTGTTCAGAGACTTCTGGTTGTTGTCAGGTTGCCAAATTTCTTTAGTTTTCAAATTCAACTGAGACATGGATTTTTGTTTTGATAATCAATTCCACCCACATAAAGCTACTTCAAATTTAGAAAAGAAAATGATGTTATAAACAATCACTTAGCTACACATATTTTGTTTTCAACTATTTTCAGGAAAGGAGCACTTGAGATGTTCAATAGTAGAAGTATGCTAATTAGGAAGTCCATTTCTTTCTAATTTTGTCATCCTTATCAACTTAATAATTTTTCTGAACCTGTTTTCTCATCTGAATTTAGAGTATTACATAGGATTCATTTGTTGATATATGTATATACATTTCTACAAATCTGTAGAAATGTTTCAAATGTGATGCAAAATATGAGTTACAAACCAATAAAGCAGTTTCTACTAGGACTTACGTGCCTCAGTGCAGATATTTGTCTTGAGGCTTTCAAAAATTTTATTTGAAAATAGAAATATGTTATATCCTATTGCTATGCTAAAGATAGGATATCCCACTAAGACTTTTTAGCATGTTTCTAATTATTTAGACATAAATGCCTACAACTATCATTGAAATAGGTGCATGATATGGTATAAACCATTGTCAACCTCAGCCAGGCAGAAGGAGTTCATCTTCTTCAGAATAACTAAATTTAGGGAAAGAAATCAAACAAAAAAATCACATTACAAAGGTTGCCAATTATTGTGTGGAATATTAATGCTCATTTTACGCTGAGGCTGCTTTAATGTTAATTAGAAATCCAGAGTCTTGGTGCACATAATGAACATTCTTTCTCATGCTCTACTTATTTGTGCCTGACAAGTACTAAATTAATTACTTCAAATTTGAGTTCACACCAGTGTTTAACCCTTCGGATTTGTGCTCAATGTGGAATTTAAATTTCATTTTCCAAAGAGTTTTCAATATTGATTTTAGTATGTGAATAAAACATCTATAAAAGATAATTAAAATTATCTTAAATAAAATTATACAAATGACAGTGAAATTTAAAAATGCAAGTCCTACAAAAATTGAATTTGATCAAGAAATGTCAATGCATCTTGCTTCACGTAATATTTGTTAGCCTTCATACTCACACAAAACATACACTTGAAATAAACTATACGTCTGAGCAATATGAAATATACTCTTATCTTCTAAATAATTTGTAGAAATCCATTATATTATTCCAAAACATAAATCCTAAAAAGCATAAACTTTCTAGAGAGAAAAAAATTTGACACTATTTATCTGTTGTAGACTTATAATAATGCAGTTCTGTAAAAGTTAGACTAAGAATAACATATAAATCAGATTTTCCTGGATATATTAATTTTTATGTGTTAAAATGATAAGTGATAGAAATTAGACTTTATTAAACTATGTGGTAAATAGAAAGAATATTGACTTGTATAAAATTTTTAAAAGAAGTATATACTAAGTAGTCTACAAATATTAAAATAAACATGAGTGGTGTATATAGTTTTTAATTTTTATTTCTCTCCAGTTGCTTAATTAGCAACTGCCACAGATCCATCATATTTCCAGTGCATCATGGTCATTTCCTCTTGGCCTTTTTGCTGAGATCAAGCATTACATGTTGTCTCTGGGGGCCTTTTGGCTGAGATCAAGCATTATATGTTGTCCCTGTAGGCTACAGATGCCAAGAAATAGATTGTTATCTAATAAGCCTTTAGATCCTTTAACTAAAAAGAAGGTAATCAATACTATCCTAAGTGCTTCATTATTTATGAGTAATCTGTGCTTGGTGTAGTTGCTCAAAACATCATCTACAATGAATCTTTATCATTTTTGTCTATGCCAGATAGGAATTGCACTCCATGTTTTTCTCTTTTACTTGCTTCTCATTTTGCTCCTCAATTACAAAAAACAGCTAAGTATATCTTTTCAAAATTTTTCTTAGTTCATGTTTGTGGTGTATAATGAATGCATTCATTGTGGAGAGATGGCACATGTGTGGATCACCTCTTACTCCTTTTTACTTCCCATTCCTCATCCTTACTCCCTCTCCCTTTCATTCCTAGGCCCTTTCCATCTGCAAAAGGTCTACTTCCTTCTTTTCTATAATCTAGCCTTTATTTTGAGCTTAAATTATTTGTAGTTTGAGTCATAAACACTATCCATTTGGAAGTATTCTCCTCTCCATTCTGCCATCAGGAAATTGCTGGAAGTACTATTGTATTCACAGTAGAAATTCTTACATACTCTTTGGGAGCAAGATTATTGTACACCCTGGACTATTCTGAAAGCTTATCCTAAGAGTTTTTGGCAAATAAATAGGCTAAAGTGGGTAAATCGGCCCTATGTGTGTGGGGTGGTGTGCATGTGTGTGTGTGTGTGCCCGTGCCAGTGTGTGTGCACTCCTGTGTGCCCATGCATGTCTAAGGTCTGTGTCTCTATAGAGTCCCAGAGAAAATCTAAAGGGAAGTCAATTTTAGCATTCCCATATCTCTCTAGCTGTCTCCTGGCTAGCAGAATTATTGTGTCCCTTTTGGTTTTACCCTCACTCAGCTATCGACACTAAGTATAAATGATGGTGATAATTTGTGTTCTGTGGTCCTCGGACACCATTTATTCCTTACCCATTATGCATTTTTTGCTAAAAGGAATGGCTCTTCTTGGTTCTTTTGGTGGTGGGGGAGGAAATCCACCTCCTGTGAAATACAAAATGTAGCTACTGTCTTCCTCCACACTTAAGATCACTATCTTTATGTTGATCTATTTAGAGTCACAATAAGAATTTCTTAGTTTTGAGAAAGTGATTTAAAAAGGGTACACTTGGCTAACTTTGACCACTACCCACTCACATTTCTGCTTCTTTCTCCTACAGGTGAAACTACTTTTCTTGCAAATGTCACCATGTGATTATGTGATTTCCCCAACGTATGGCAAAGCAGAACGAAAGGGAGATTGTGAAATGTTTGGGATCTCAGGGACTTCATCAGCCTGAGGCTGTTTCCCTCAAGATTAATCACATACACGTACATTTTATTAATTTTGTTTAAATTACTCCTCCTTGAGAATCTGTACTTACAGTGAAATATGATCCTTGGATTAATATCTCCCCATGAGATTTATGTTTTAAAAAGCATTTGGCTGAACACAATTGAATTAGGTAGCTTTATTTGTCAGCTTTCTATTGCTTGGACAAAAATTCCTGGCATTAAAAAAAATTAAGGAAGAAAGCTTCATTTTGGCTCAGGATTTCAGAGTTTTCAGCCCATGACTGGCTGGGCCCCATGCAGAGACATCAGCAGAAGAAAGCTACAAAAATCATTGCATTTGGGAAACGGAGAGAATAGAAAAGGCCAGAGAGGAAGGGGCCAGAGATCATGTACAGTTTCCAAGGTCACAGGCTATGACCCACTCACACACTCAGAAGTGTGCCTTACTAACCTCCCAGGTGTCCCCAAAACAATCAAGTTGACAGTCCTGATTAACCTTCACAGTATCAAAAGAAACTGATTCGTACCCTGGAGCAATAACCTCAGTTTCTGAACCTGGAATTTCATGTTTCTGGTATACAAAATCCAAGACATTTTTGCTTCAATTTAATTCTCATTAATAGTACATAGTGATGTGGAAAATAGTATGCTTTAAAGACAATTGTAATCTATTTGATATTTGAGTGTTAGCTTTTAAAAATAATCAAATTCTAAATTACTGCTTTGGACAGACTGTACAATTCCTTGAAAGTAGGAACCTTTTTCTGTCTTGTCCAAACTATCCCTAGGGCTTAGCAGATAATTTAAAGCACAGGATACTTTAAGTAAATACTTTTAAATTCTACATGAGTAAAATGAGCACATGAATAAACCGGCTCCAAACTGATCAGATGAGGAACATTCTTTGATGTTTACTTTGCAAATGACTTCTGCCCTTTAAATATTCAATACATAGTACCTTGCAGTAGTTTATTTTTCAGATGAAGGCTTTGCTTCTCTGAAGATTCTCTTTTTTTCCCCTGTTTAGAAATATGTTTCTCCCTCTTTATTTCATGTCCCCTGCTCACCCATTCGCTTAATGCTCCCAGTCTCTAACCTTTTGAGACTCTCTGTAATTGAGAACCTGACTTTTGGAACCATGGAGATCTTGTGAGCCTGCCCATATATGTTGCTTCCTTTCATCGGTTAAATGAATGCACCACATTGTTTTCCAAGAGAAGGTGAATTTCCTTCATCTACCTTAGCTATTTTTATTTGCTCTTAAATAAGAACCAAACTTTTACTTATTAGTTTATAGAGTCCTGCACTCATAGACTCTTAGAGGCAGAATCCATGTATCTTTTCATATTGGGATATTTTGAAACCATTTAAAGAAAACATGAAAGCAGGCAAGGAAGTAAAGAGATTTTACTATGGATCTAAAATACTAGCATTGTACAGCTCTCCAAAATTGATGTTCAATACCTACATACAAGAAAAATGAATAAAAAATATTGTGGTGTGATTGCAGAATCAAAGAATGACCAAGTTCGCTGATCCCAGACAGATTAATTTCAACAACTCTTCTTCATCTCTTTAGCTCATCCTTCACTTTAATACCATATGGACCTCTTAGGGTATCTTTGTTCAAGTGGATAAAATATTGAATTAGATTTTTAAAAATTATTTTTACTGTATTTATGATTTCCTCTTAGAATTTTCATGCACATAGAGAAATAAAAGTACTCATTGGATTCACTGGAAATCTTTGTTTCTACAAACATTGCTGTGGTACCAGTTAAAGTGTGACTTTAGTTCATCCTTGAAACATCAAAGCATCTTAACTGAGAAGTGTTTAGTGTTGACTTCAAACAAAAGTGAACACCAGGGTCAGCCTCGGCTTTACAATGTCCAGTATGGGTTACAAGTTCATTTCTGTTTTCCTACATATATACCATAAGTGTTGAAAGAAATTACTCAAAGTTGTGTCCATCACATAACTCTGAGTAATTAAACTGTGACATTTCAGCTCTACTATCGAGATAGCCATCCCTGAGAAGGCATCTGGATAACCTCTGCAAGCCCCAGGTTCTGGCCTCCAGAACCGAAGCCTGCGGCTCCAGTAAATACCAGTTATGTTCATCTCAGAGGGAGCAGCGCTGTTTCGCAACTCTGGCAGAGGCTCAGCATAAAATTACGATGCTTTTATCCAGAGATTAAGCTCTTTCTTATTACTCAATGTAACAAACAACCAAAAAAAATTAACCAATAAATGGAAGTTCGGGATCCTCCTCACTCTCCTACCTACCAGGCAGTAGCGACAGAATATTCACAGCTGGAAAACAGAGATTGTGCTCCAGCCCATTCACAAGAGCCAGCTCTCTCCTTTCCAAAGCTCCTCTGGGCAGGGCAGGACAGGCCTTACCCACTTCAGTACTCTCTCCTGATTTGGGGAGCCCAGGTAAGCCCTGCCCCTTTTTCTCCGTGCTGCCACCCCTGTTATAATACTGCTACCAAAGGGGAATTTAGAGTCGCCGACAGAGCTCCTCATGTACTGGTGCCTATCTGTCCACTTTTGCGGTACCTGGGCCCAAGATGCCTCTATTACCTCTTCCGTCTCTCCCCGGTCTTCTTTCTCTTTTGTACCTTCTGGAGCACCCACACCCTTTTCCAGTCCCCCATGGACCATTCTCTGCATGTCTCCAGGGCCCTCTTCGCTCTGGGATGACTGCAATGATGGGTGGGAAGACAACTGCGGGACCTAGGCTGCTGCCCACTTTTCAGAGCAAGTGCTGGAAGAGCAATTTGAGGCTGACGGGAAGCAGGGCCAGAGACTAAAGTAGCAGCTGCAGCTGCAGCAGCTTCTGAGAGAGGCCAAGGCACGTGGTGTACGCTGCAAACAGAAAATACTGAGGCGGGCAATGGGTCTGGCTGTTATTTTCATTGTTGTAGAAGTGGATACACCCCATCCCTGGATTTGGATATCAAGTAGGCCAAGACTGAAGAGGTTGAAGTGCACAAAATAACTGGGGAGCTCTGAAAATTGTCTGGTTTTCTTATGAAGGGTATGCAGGATGTGGGCATGTCAGCCGAGTGGGGAAGCTGCAGTCACAGTCTGTGTAGCATCCTTATGCTGCCTGGTGATGACATCTACTACCCACCCTTAAGTCTGTCCTCCAGTATGGCCTGGAGAGCAGGAACAAGTGCCTCAGAGCCAATAAGCTCCCAGAGCTATTTTCCACCCATATCTTCTTAACAGGCCCCCAACTTCTGCCTGTAAACCACTACAAGGTGTACAGCAGCATCAAAAGTCTTCTACAGATAGAAATGGCCAAGAATTGTCATCTGGGAACAGCCTCTATCAGCTAGAGGCTTCTCAGTCAAGGAAAGGGGACTTTGGAAATCAACTCAAGCCAGAGAAGATGGCTCTGCTGCTCTCTACAGTCAGCAGGTTGAAAGGCTCCCAGCATGGGAGGAGACAGGAAACTAAAATCTGGGCTTCCTGATCAAGCAAGTGACCTGAGTGCCTCTTGCTTCTGTGTTCTGACCATTAAATGGCTTGATGTTATTGGCTTCAGAGGCCCTACTATAATTACCTCTACCCTGGACCAGGATCTCTCTTGGCTGAAGCCAGATTTCAGAAGCCTAGAGGTGGCAAGATTCTTCTGTGGAGTCGCTACTCAGCCAAGGTCAAGGTCCTGAGATTCTCCTTCTGTGGTTGCCCTAAGGTGGCAGATGGGAGTTCAGGAGACAGAAGTGGCTCCATACAGGGTGGCATCCTGTGCCTGTGACTGCTGTGGTGGAGGGGAGAATGAAAAGAGGCAGAAGAAGCAAAAAATCTGAGTATTGAAAATAGCTTCCCCAGGGTAATGGCACAGCGGTCTCTGGCCAAGGCTTAGCTTTACTGGTATTTTGTGCAGGTATCTTGAGGGCTTGAATTTCTATTGCTCCCCTAAAAACATCAGGCCTAGTCCCTGAGCTGTGAAGGCAGCTTCTTCTGCAGGCTTCTGTGCACAGCTGTTTCCCAAGAGACTGCACTGTGGACAGAGGTTATAGAGACTCAAGATTGGTGTCATAGTCCTGAGACATAAGGGGGTGATTGAGCCATATGGCTGGAGTGGGGCCTAAGAATAATTTTGAACCTGATTGACTAGGGCAATGCCTAGAGAAATAGTACAGCATACCTCTGGGTGTGTCTGTAGGCATAATCCTGGGGACTGTGTGTGGTCCCTGGCCCTGCATATGCTGTTTCCTGGCTGTGCTTCCTAACCACCAGGAACAAAGCAGGTTTCCTCTGCTGCAATCTTCTGCCATGTTTTCTGCCTCAGAGACAGCTGAGCAGGGACTGAATCACTGTAACCATGGACTACATAAATCTGTCCTTCTTTATATGTTGTGTGTCAGGCGAGGGATTTAGCTCAGTGGAGCCATGCTTGCCTGGCAAGCACAAGGTCCTGAGATTGATTCCCAGTACAAGAAAGAAAGGAAGAAAGAAAGAAAGAAAGAAAGAAAGAAAGAAAGAAAGAAAGAAAGAAGAGAGAGATTGAGAAAGAAAGAAAGAAAAAGAGAGAAAGAGAAAAAGAAAAGAAAGAAAGAAAGAAAAAGAAAGAAGGAAAAAGAAAAAAG
>NW_022900947.1:51426171-51458315 GCF_012274545.1 Fukomys damarensis
AAGGAAGGAAGGAAGGAAGGAAGGAAGGAAGGAAGGAAGGAAGGAAGGAAGGAAGGGGGGAAGAAAGAAAGAAAACAAGAGGAATTATATTATATTTTGGGGTCAGGTAATTTGCTTTACCAGATGGAAAGATAATGTAGCTGTCTCCAAATCCTTGCTGGTTAACTCCTGGTAGCACCTCCTTGTTTTTTACCTTAGCTTCATCCAACCAGTGGCACCAGCTATAGCTACAGCTATAAATAATGTCCTCTGCCCAGCAGCAGCCAGGCCACTCTTGAGAAATCCTCCTGCAATGCTTTAAGCACACACTTTCGCTGTTCCCATAAAGTAAAATAAAAGTGTAACATAAATACATGTAACATTATAGAATTCCATGCTGTTATGTTTATGCATGCAAATATATAACATTTAAAGGGTTAAAATATATGATAAATAAGGTAAAACCTAGGAGGTAAGAGTATGGACATTACTCAAAAGAGTTTTAGGGTCATTATTTTTAGAATTTGTGTCATACTGATACCTATATATAATATTATAATAATTTATAATTTAAAATACTGAAAAAATTCTTATAGCTCTAAGTTGAAAAAGAACTTAGAGGTCATGCTTAGCATTTTTGTGACACAACACTGCAATACTGTTTTTTTTTTCCTCATTGAGTTTATTGCTACATTTTAGTTATACAGTACATTTACATTCATTATTGGGATCTTGTACCTTTACATGACAAGTCTTGGTCTCATTTTTTCCCTTGTCTCTGCCCTCCCTGCACCCCCGCCTACCCTCCCCATTTACGAACACTACATTTCCATTTTTTTCATTTTCTTATATATTTTTTTTTTGTTTTCTCTTATTACCTTTCCTCCACGCTTCCCACTTTCCCTACACCTTTAGCCCAATTATTCCTATTTCACATTGTCAATTATATCATTAGGATCTTAGGAACTATTATAGTTTATTCACACCAGAGAAACTATTTGGTATTTACATGAGTGAGTTATTTATTTCACTTATGAGTGTATCCTCAATATCTACCCATTTTCCTATGAATGAATCTAATTTATCATTCTTTATGGCTGAGTAGTATTCCATTTTATAGAAAAAACATCTTCTTTATCCAGTCTCCAACTGATGGACAAATGGGCTGTTTCCAAGTTTTAGCTATTATAAACTCTGCCACTATACACATAGATGCACATGTATCTCTGTGATATGGTTCTTTTAATTCTTTTGGAAAGATACCCAGCAGAGGGATGGCTGGGTCAAATGGAACCTCTAGTCCCAGCTCTTTGAGAAATCTCTATATTGATTTCCATAGTGGTTGCACCAGTCTGCACTCCCACCAACAATGTAGAAGGGTTCCTTTCTCCCCACAACCCCACCAACATTTGTTATTGGTTGATTTCTTGATAGCAGCCATGCTTTGTGGAGTGAGGTGGAATCTCAGTGTTGTTTTCATCTGCATCTCTCAAATGACCAGTGATGTGGAACATTTTCTCATATATTTACTTGCTGTTTTTACTTCTTTGTCTGAGAAATATCTGTACCTTTCAGATGCCCATTTTTGAATCAGGTCTTTATATTTGGGGTGTTGATTGTTATGAGTTCTTTATATATTTTAGATAATAGTCCTTTGTCTGAGGAGCAGCTAGCAACATTTTTTCCCACATTGCAGGTTGTCTCTTAGTTCTGTTGATGGTTTCTTTGGCAGTGCAGAATCTTTTTATTAAGATGAGATCCCAGTTGTTGATTCTGCTAGTTTCCATGTTACTGAGGATTTGTTCACAAAATCTTTTCCTATGAAAATGTCTTCAAGAGTTCTGCCTAACTTATCTTCCAGTGAGTTTATTGTTTCTGTTTTAATATTTAGATCTTTAATCCATTTGGATTTTAATTTAGTGAAGAAAGATAAGGGTGAAAGGAAAGGGTCCAATTTTAATCACTGGCAGGTTGAGATCCAGTTTTTCCAACATCATTTATTAAAGAGGCTATCTTTGCTCCATTGAGGATGTGAGGTCCTTTGCCAAAGAAAGATGATGTAGCTGAGTACATATGGATTTATTTTTGTGTCTTCCAATCTGTTCCACTGATCCTCAGGTCTGTTTCTTTGCTAGTATCATGCTGTTTTTATCACAGTGGTTTTGTAGTATAGTTTCAAATTGGGAATTGTTATACCCACTGCCATGTTTCTATTTCCTAGGAAGGCTTGTGCTGTACTAGGTCTCTTATGGTATCAAAGGAATTTTTGGGTTCTTTTTTCTAGTTCTGTGAAGTGCAGTGATGGAATTTCAATTGGCATTGCATAGAATCTATGTAGCAGTTTTGGTAGTATGGCCATTTTCACTACGTTGATTCTTCCTACCCAGGAGCAGGGGATAGCTTTCAATTTTCTTATATCCTTTTAATCCCTTTTTTCAGAGTACTGTGGTTCTCATTGTTGAGATCTTTTGCTTCTTTTGTTAGAATAATTCCTAAATACTTCATTTTTTTGATGCTATTTTAAAAGGAATTGTTTCCCTAATTTCTCTCTCAGTGAGTCTGTTATTCATGTTCAAGAAAGTTATTGATTTTTGGGTGTTTACCTTGTATCCAGCTACTCTGCTAAAAGTGTCAATTAAGTCTAGAAGTCTTTTCATGGAATTTTTTGGCTCTTCAGTGTAGGAGTATCATTTCATCAGCAAATGGCAGTTTAACTTCTTCCTTTCCTATCTTTATTGCTTTAATTTCTTTCTCTTGTCTAATTGCTGTGGCTTTTTCCAGAACTATACAGAAGAGGAGTGGTGATAGTGGGCATCCTTGTCTTGTTCCTGATTTTAACATGAAAGTTTTCAGTTTTTGGCCATTTAATATGATGTTGGCTGTTGGTTTTTCATAGAGACCCTTTATTAAATTGAGATATAGACAATCTATACCAATTTTTTTGCAGGGTTTTTATCATGAATGGGTGTTGGATTTTGTCAAATGTTTTTTCTTCATCTATAGAGAGGATCATATGTTTTTTTGTCCTTGATTAATATAGTGTATTATATTTATTGACCTATGTATGTGGAACCATCTTTGCATCCCGGGAATAAATCCAACTTGGTCAGGTTTTATGATCTTCTTGATGATCCTCTGTATTCTGTGTGCTAGTATCTTATTAAGGATTTTTGCATCTTTATTCATTAAGGAGATTGGCCTGTAGCTCTCTTTTTTGGTTGCATCTTTCCTTGATTTAGGAATCAAAGTGATACTTGCTTCCAGGAATGAATTGGGAAGTATTGCTTCCCTTTCTATTTCATTGAAAAGTTTGAAGAGTAAAGGGAGTAGTTCTTCTTTAAATGCCTTGTAAAATTCAGCAGTGAATCCATCAGGACCTGGTATTTTCTTTGTTGATAAATTTTTTAATTACATTTTTAATTTCACTGATTGTAATTGGTGTGTCTAAAATGTGTTTCTCTTCTTTGTTCAAATTTGATAATTCATAAGTATCTAAAAATCTGTCCATTTCTTCTGTGTTTTCCATTTTATTAGAGTACAGTTTCTCAAAGTACGTACTAACATTCCCCTGGATTTCTGTTGGATCTGTTGTGACTTTGCCTTTATCATTCCTGATTGCATGGATCTGAGCCTTTTCTTTCCTTTTTTGATAAGATTAGCTAAGGGTTTATTGATTTTACTTATTCTTTCAAAAAACAACTTTTTGATTCATTTATTTTTTGTATCATTTTATTAATTTCCATTGCATTGATTTCTGCTCTAACCTTTATAATTTCCTCTCTTGTTCAAGCTTTGGGTTTTTCTTGCTCTTGTTTTTCTAGTAGTCTAAGATTCAACATTAGGTTGTTTATTTGTACTCACTATGTTTTCCTAGTGTGGGCATTCAATGTGTGAATTTTCCACATAGAACTGCTTTCATTGTGTACCATAGATTCCTGTATGTGGTATTGGCATTTTCATTTATTTCTAAAAACTGTCTAATTTTTTCTTTAATTTCCTCTGTGATCCATTGATTGTTTAGGAGAGTGTTGTTCAGTTTCCAGGTGTTTGTGAAGTTCCTGTGATTTCTTATGCTATTTTTCTCCAGCTTGAGTTCACTATGATCTGCTAATATACAGGGTATAACTTTGATTCTATTGCATTTATTCAGACCTGTTCTGTGAGTTAGTGTGTGGTCTGTCTTGGAGAATGACCCATGAGCAGCTGAAAAGAATGTATATTCTGATTTTGTGGGGTGGAACACTCTATACGTGTCTACTACCTCCATGCATTCAAAAGCTTGGTTGAGTTCTACTATTTTGTTGTTGATTTTCTGCCTAGATGATCTGTCTATGACATCCCCCACTACAATTGTATTAGTGCTTATTTGGTTTTTCATATTACTCAATATTTGTTTTATATAGTTGGAGGTATTAATATTTGGTGCATATATGTTAATGATTATCATCTCTTCCTCTTGATTTGTTCCCTTTACAGGGATGTAGTGGGCATCTTTGTCTCTCTTAATCAATTTTGGTTTGAAATTTACTTTGTCTATGAATAAGATTGCTAATGCTGCTTTTTTCTGGGTTCCTGTCAAGTGGAGAATTTTATTCCATCCTTTCACTTTCATTCTATGGGCTTCTTTTTGCAATAGGTGTGTTTTTTATATACAACTTATTGTTGGATTTTGCTTCTAAATGCATTTTGCCTGTCTATTTCTCTTGATTGGTGAAATGAGGTCATTGACATTGATGGTTATAACTGATATGTACTGACTTGTTATTGTCATGTTATTGTCCTTTTGTTGACTCTTTTTAATTTTTCACCCTCTCCTTTTAATTTCTTGCCTTGCCTATTTGATTTGCTCTTTGGGCCTCATGATGTTGTGACCTTCATCATCTTTTTCTGGGATATTGTTTAGAATTCCTTGTAGTGCTGGTTTGTTGTTCATGAAGTTTCTCAGGTGTTCCTTGTCATGGAAGTATCTAATTTCCCCATCCATTTTGAAAGAGAGTTTTGCAGGATACATCAGCCTAAATTGGCAATTATTTTCTTTAGGACTTGAAATACCTCATTCCAGGCTCTCCCTGACTTGAGTGTTTGTGTTGAAAAGTCTGCTGTGATTCTGATGGGCTTTTCTTTGCATGTGATTTGTTTCTCTTCTCTTACTGCTTGTAATATTTTGTTCTTCTGTTGGGTTTCTGGGATCTTGATTATTATATGTCTAGGTGTAGATTTTTTTCTATCATGGCTAATTGGAGTCCTATATGCCAGACCTATCGGTATGCCTAATTCTTCTCTTCTGTTTGGGAAGTTTTCTCTCATTAATTCTGTGAAAAGCTTTTATAAGTCATTTGTATTTTCTCATGCTACTTCATGGATTCCTATCAGTCTTATGCTATTCTTCTTTGCATCATCTAGGAGTTGTTGTATCAATTTCTCATAATCTCTTACTGTTTTTCTCTTTTCATGGTCACTGACTGCAATCCTATCTTCAATATCTGAGATTCTTTCTTCACATTACTTTATTCTGTTGCATATACTTTCAATAGACTTGTTAATCTCCTGGATATCTGTTTGAATCTGTTTTATGGATTCCATTCATTTCCTCTTTTGGGCATTCATTGTTTCCATTTCTTTCTTATGCTGGGCCTTCATGAATTCTATCATGATCCTGAGCTTATCTATTTTGTCAGTTTCTGTTGTAGAGTCTGAAATCATGACTTTCATTTTGCTCACCATCTCTATGATTATCTGGGAAATTATTTCTGTTTTGAATTTTTCTAGAGCCTGATTGATCTATTTTGTTACTTCCTGGGCTATGGGTTCAAGGTGTCCTGGTGGTTTACTATCAGTGTTTTCATCCTCATTTGCCCTACTGTTTGCCATTGGTGAACTGGAAGTCTGTCTTTGTGTCTTGCTTAAGTGTTTTCTCATTTTTATTTTTGTTGTTTGGTTGTCCTCGGTTTAATTTCTGGGTAATTACTTAAATCTTCCTGATATATTTGTGCTTCAGCCCCTGAGTCTCTAATGACTCATAGACATTCTCACTTTCATAATATCAGAGAAAACAAATCATTAAATCAATCACAATCCTTTATCCCAACTGATACAATCAGCAATACAACAATATTAAGCACAAATTGCAAATTCACCACTCGTGGTAGTCGTTAATCTATCACCTTTAAACCATGTGAATTAAATAAAAATCAAGAAGCAGCCCAAAATATGTTTGCAGTGAATACACTTTTCAATTTAGTATCTTTACCATTTAGGATGGGGGATTAGACAGAGTTAGCATGATAGTAGTAGATAAGTGAAAGAATTGAAGGTTTCAAGTGAAGCCAGAGGACATAAAATCACTGTACAATCTTTAGGAAACTATTAAATTCAAAAGTTATAGAAAGAGTGCAAGAATAAGGACAACAGTATATCTCCTTAACAGTAATAGGGGCTCACTTTCCTTGAAACTATTGACCCATGAGTGAGATAAAATGACAGAATTAAAGAACATAAAGAAAAAAAAATGATAAAAGAAGAAATCTGAGTTAGGGCAGAAGCAGGAACAGAAAGGGAGATGAGGGATAATATGTGGAGCAAGAGACTGAGTTGGAGAGAGAGGACAGAAAAAAGAAAAAAATTGCAGAGTGGAATGAGAAAAAAAAGAAAAAATGAATTTGAAAGGCCTCTTTCAGACTATGTCTCTGCTGTCATAATATGTAATGTGCACAGCCATTTCCAGAACCAAGTCACCTGATCTCAGCTAGCCAATGACAGATCCCCATGACTCAGACTGTCCTCAGGCCACAAGGCCCAGATTGATTTTCCTGGCCTCCTGCAAGGTTGAACTCCACACAGTTCTACCACAGGTTTCCCCTGCCCTTTCTTTAAAGATGTTCAAAGCAGGGAGCTCATAAAAATACACTTCATGACAACCTATGCCTCTTCAGAGTGGATCCAAGGACTGGCACAATCAGGAGTTCTGATGTAGAGGGGTTCAAGGGCACCTACGTAGCTACCTTCCCTTCTGCAGCTGGTGGCAGTGCAGGCAGTGGTGGGTACAGCTACCATGTCCCACTGATTGGGCCCAAGCAGGCTAGAGGGATGGCAGATCTTGGAGCTGCCTTCCCAAATCTCCCCTACCTTACTGGGACTGGTGGCATGCAGGCAGGGGAGGCAAAATTGCAATTCTTATAGGCGACAGAAAATTTGAAAATAGTATGTCTCTGCCTTAGAAATAAATCACTAATTGAAACATTTGTTTACTGCTATAAATTGTGAAAGGATTTCCTACAAATAATTCTTCTGAAAAATACATTGCACAGCATTCTTATACTATAATGGCTTAAGTTTGAATTGTGTCATGTTTCAATGACAAAAATAAATGCAAATGGTTATATTCTAATATCAGATTTTATATTTCCTTTTTGAACCACTTTATTTGATAGTAAAATATAGATTGTTATAAATATATTCCACCCACTTTTTGTTGTTAAAATTTACCTTTGCAAATATTTTCTATAAATTTTACATTACAAAACATTAATATATAGTTAATAAAATCTAATATCATAGTAGAAGCGGGAAAAAAACAATGCCTAGCAGATACCTCTGCATATTTAACTGTGCATATTTTTATTCATATATTTATCTTAACAATTCAAAACATAATCCAGGAAGTTAACTGACAAAAATAAATATTTGATCTTTAAATTTATGTAACTCCTATATTATCTTATTTCAACTGTTCATAGAAAGATACAAACAACTTTCATTTACTGAGAACTGTATTTCTAGTGCTGTGACACTTCAGAATCTTGAAGATTTTGGAAATAAATTTAAACAGAGAAGGAGAGATTGATGCACAATTCAACTGGTAAATCAACAGCAGAAAATAAACACAGCATGAAATCTCATGACAAAAGGCTAAAAAATGCATCTATATCTCTGATAATGAAATTCTGGCCCCTTCGAATAATGCCAGTGTACAATGTCCTGATAGGTATGCACTCACCATTGTTAATTACAGTAAACTATATGCAAACAAGACAAGTAAAATTGCACAGAAAGAGATTGATTCTCTAAAAATAAGCATGCTTATTTTAAAATTATTATATATTTTTAAAAAATTTTAGGTAAGAGACAAATAAATTTATTTTCAAAGATTAGTCACTGCCAAAAGATATGGCCCTTAACAATTATATAATTCTTGTGTAGAGAAAAAAAGCAAAACTGCAGAAATGCAGCTAATGAACTGGTTAATTAGATAGCTATGTGTATGTATCAATTTCCAATGGATGTTATGTATTACAACTATGTACTAATAAAATAAACTAAAAATAGCTAGTACATGTCTTTGTTTTAAATAATTATGAAAAATAATCTTTGCTGCTGAGTTATTATAATGTCACTAATTTTTGTGCTCATTTCTGTGAAGGCTAAGTAGACACAGTGAGCCCTTTTTTAGGTTTTATGTGCTAATTGATTTCTACAGTTATATTGTGATAAAACCAAACATATCATTTCTAAAGTAGTCTGTTAATTTCCTTGGTGATGCAACAATCAGCCCAAATGATCTCTACTCAAAAGCTTTGAGGCAATGAGGGGTGTGGTGAGCTGAGATTTTATCATAGTGCGGACATGCCTGGTGTGTCAGTGGGCTGAAACTGGAGTTTCCACTATGAAAATGAAAATCTGGTTATTTCATACACCTCTATTATTTTTCTTTTATTTTGCTTAACATATTTCATTTGCAGATGCTTGGTACAACTGTCTGCTTTTAAAAAAGTAATAGCAATATTATATGCCAAGAAAATATTTCCCTACATTTCCAAATGATCCATTGTTGATGAACCACCTTGCTGATAAGAAGCAATTTGTGAAATGGGGCTAAAGGCAAGTTTGCTATTTATTTCCTGCATTTATTAGTTGTTTTCAATATGCAAATATCTAAAGTTTCAAAACTTCATAGAAACCTGAATATTGTAATGAATTCTTACAATGTATATGTTCATACTTTTAACATCAGTTTCCTTGCAACATTTTTTTTTTCTGGTACCAGTGAACTCAGGACCTTGTGCTTGCAAGGCAGGCACGGTGCCACTGAGCTAAATCTCTGGCCCTCTTTGTAACATTCTTAAAATTCAGTCAGTATTTAGTTACAAGTAATCTGTTTCTGTCCACCAATCGCATTGTCTAAGAATAATAGGACACATTCTCTGTCATATATACCTAGAATTTGTATGTGTGCAATACTCCATTTATAATGTTATATATTTAAAATCATTCTGTTTTGTTTATAAGAATAACTACATACATATTATTTCTTATTGGTTTTAGTGTATAATTTTACCTTATATCATAAGATGACATTTGCAATAAATAATATTTTTAATTTATAGAAGTAATTCATCTGAACATTTTTTAAAACTTTAAACAGTTATGTTTATATGCTTTAAAATTATTTTTAAATTCAAAGTTTTTGGCTGATTTACTCAGAATATAGCCAAATAATACAATTGTACATTATTGGTTATTTGAATTTAAAATAAATTATCTTTTCTGCAAATTTTCTCCTTAATGCAGTGTGTTAGAGAACATGGTTGAATGAATAAAATCAGTACTTCTTATGATTTCCTCCCTGAATTGCAGAGCTTGTGTGTGATCTGATTCCATGATTCTTTGGCCAGTGTCTCATATGAAAAAAAGAGAACACTATCGCAAGTGTCCCTTAGTTCTAATATGGCTGATAATGGATGAGAGACCCCATGGCCTGACTGGGGAGTGTGACTGACACCCATACTTTGTCCTGCATCACTGGACAAGGAAATGTCTAGTGATCATGGGAAAGCAAATACTAAACCAACTATTACTAAGTACATGATTCAGAATTTTGATAAAAGCTTTCTGGGGGACTATGAAGTAAAATTACCAAAAGATGTGCAGGAACTTTGAGAGTTATTGTTGCCTCAACTGAGCCAGCCTTGGCCCTCAGAGGGAACTCTAGACCAAAAAGCATTATCTCCCTTTGTTTTTAACTGAGACTTTGACAACGTGGAGCCTTGTGTGCTCTGTTTGGGGGTCTACACAACCCAGTTTGGGAGCCCCTCAAGCTCTTCTCTGCAGCAATGAGCTGCTGATGAGAACTGTTTAGTTTTGGTTTTAGAACAACTGCTTGCCAAATCTGCTATTTTTCACATGGCAGACTTGCCTCTCTCAGAAAATATGACATCATTACATTTAAACCTAATGCTTCCCCTTTACAGGAGATCAAGCTGCCTCCCCCTCCACTTGAGTTGCTAAGATCACAGATGTGAAGGAGATGGGAGCAAAACATGAGAAAAATTACTTGGCCTTACTGCACTGAGGGTGCAGATGGGAGACCATAGCCATACTCAGAGAATGGAACATGGCTTATACTCAGATTAGAAAGAACTAAAATGCGAAAATAAATCTTTGATGGATTAAAACGAGCTAGAAAATCTCTAAAAAGCATGCAGCAAAAGAGATAGGAAAAAAAAAAAAAAAAAAAACACTCCAGGCTTTAATAGCCCCAAGGCCAGCACTATGTTATCAGCCTGATTCTGCTAGCAAAGGTCTGGAATCCAAAACAAAGTCAGAGAATCTAAAACTGTGTTTTATCAGACCTCAAGATATTTTACAAGAGTAATCAAGTTACAAATTTTAGCTGTTTGATAAATGTATCTTTATTTCAATTTGAGTTGATGTTTGATTGTTGTGCATAAAACACTTATTGTGCACTGGAAATACTCAAATTGTGATTATAGGGTTAACTTTCTCTTTTCTTTACCTTGTTGCTGAAGAACTCAAGGTTAATACTGTTCTACTGGAAGCCATTCAAACTTTAAAATGTAACAATCTGAGAACAAACAAAACAGGACACTTTAAAATTTTAACAGCTAAAGTTTCTTATAAAATGTTTATAATAAGTGAGGCAAAAATATTTAAAAAGCTATAAATAAAAGAGATACTCTTTTGGTGTAAAAGGATTTTGTATGTTCATCTTGTTAAAAAGATAAAAATAATATACTAGACCAGAAGGCCTAGGTATGTGGAGAAGGTGTGCAAAAGTGATTTATCAAGGAAATATGTATGTTTGCTTATTGGTTTAAAGTTTGTTATAAAAGGTTTATATTTACAGTCATAAAGAGCTTTCATTCCCTCTGATTCTAATTCTACTTAAGATCTCTACTAATTGACCTAGTCTTAATAAAAATAGATGTTATAATTCAATTGGCCAAATATATTTGAGTGTACTCTAGTTTCATAAATTGGCTTACATGTTTCTCTATATCTGTCCATTTTTTTTGAAAATGTTGTGCAATTATGTTTTTGATCAAAATGATATCAAAAATACAAATAAATTGTTGATTTATACAACCTGGCTTTACAAGTTAAAAAAATTGTCAAGATAATTAAATATAAACTTTTAGGTTTGGATAGACTTGTGCTGATGAATTTAAAAAACCAGCTGCTCAGAAAAATTCATTTTGGCCTTTGTTAATGGGAGCCCCAATAATATAACCTTCTGAGAAGATATACCCCAATAAACATTGCTACATACATTGTTATAAAATGTTTACATTGGTTACTATCAAAGGTTTAAATTCTAAGTATGTTCTTGTGATATGTTTATAATGGTCATCTTCAAAATGTAATATTTTCTGTGAAAAAAACAAGAGTTATTAAAAGGGATGGTCCCCTTATTTATGAGCTCTGGCAGCTGCAATTATGCTGATTGAGGAGGCTGACAAGCTAACCTTAGGACAAGAATTGACTGTTCTGGTTCTCCATGCCTTCCTAGAACTGTTGAATAACAGAGGACATCAATGGCTTTTCAATAATAGAGTCACATAATATCAGGCCCTCATCTGTGAGAATCCCCACCTACACTTTTTTCCAGTTAAAACCTTGAATCCCACTAACTTCTTGCCCTCAGAACCTAGCCCCACTAACCATGACTCACTGATGAGTTATTCTTGAGTCATCCAGATCTGCAGAAAACCCTGCTGCTTGATGCTGATTTCATCCTGTTCATGGATGGGAACAACTTCATAAAAATGGGGTATGCTATGTTGGCTATGCAGTGATGACTCAAGATAAAACGGTCCAAGTGAGACCCCTCCCTACCAGATGGTCAGCTCAGCAAGCAGAGCTTTGGGTACTCATGCAGGATTTCTGGGGGGCAAAGGGAAAGAAATTAAATGTTTATACAGACTCATGTTATCCCTTTGCTACCCTATATATTCATGGCATAATATTTAAAGAACATGGTCTTCTCACAATGGAAGGCAAACAACAACAAAAAATAGGAGATAATATAGTTATTAGAGGCAAAACGGGAACCTGGTAAAATAACAATGATGTATTGCTCTGTGCACCAAAAAGGAAAAGATACAGAAACAAAAGGCAATGCTAAGCACATATAGAAGCCAAAAAGGCAGCTAAGCAGAAACTTCAGATGGAGATACTAAGACCCCTAGCTGCTATAAAATACTCAGATAAATAGGTCCTCCCTGTGCTCACCCCTGCCCATTTGGTAAAGCTGGGAGACTGAATTTATGTTAAAAATTGAAAAAAGACCCCTTTGCAGCCTATATAAAAAGGACCATAAGAGGCACTTATAGTTACTCCCTCAGCTGTCAAGATGGCTGAAGTCCAGCCATGGATTCACTCTAGAGTGAAGTGCACTTATCCAGAGAGCTCCATGGACAACCCCTCAAGGCCCTGTTCTCACTACATTAGAAGCTGGTGAGTCTACACACAACTGAAAAATGAGGACCACAATCAAGATACTATGGCTTCTTTTATTGTGTCAAATGATTATTAATTATTTTGTTTTTTGAATTAAGAATTTATAAGCCTAAAGATGATAAGTTTGATAAAAAATGTTTGAAACTCTTAAATGAAAACTGGAGGGACATCCCTCATGCTTGTTTTTGATGCCTGTCTGAAAAAACATTATGGAAACCCTGAGACCACACTTGACTATGGGGGATACACACAAAAAAGATGTATTTTTCAGATAAAACTCAAATATGGTTAAACTGTTCTACTGTGACCAAAAGTACTGGCAACTGTGATAACTATAAAAAGGGACAGTTCAACCCTTTAAAAATGTATATAGCTTGGCCTAAAAAAACAAGCTGGCTACAGGGAATAATTTTTCATGTTTATATTGGATATCAGTCAACTGCTTGGCATAGGCCTCAGAACTTTAAAGATAGATTTTACAGATTTAAAAAATCTGGAAGTACCCCCCCCTCCCAGAAATAGGGAAAATTCCTGCTTTGCAGGAAATACAAAATATCTTCAAAGGGCATCCAAAGACTTATACAAGAATAGATATGATGGAAATAATTGACGGAACTCATTCACTGCTGCTGCAGGCAGACCAGAAATTAACCTCTGATTGCTGGATTTGTGCACCACTCACAATGATGACTTATCAGGCAATTGGCATCATGAGTGACCTGCCCTTAGAGCCAATAAAGCTTACCATGGACCCCTTACTCAGCTACCCATTAGATATAATTGGTATGAACTCAATGAGGGGTAAGTAGTTACCCCCAAAATAAAGATAGGAATGATACAGAGAACTTTTGTAAATGATCTAAAAACCTACAAAATGTTAAGAAAATGTACAACAAAAACAATCAGTCCCCCCAAATATAAAGACCCGATCCAAAAATGGGCATCCGAAATGAACAGACATTTCTCAAAGAAGTAAAAGCAGCAAGAAAATATATGAAAAAATGTTCCACATCACTGGTCATTCGAGAGATGCAGATGAAAACAACACTGAGATTCCACCTCACCCCACAAAGAATGGCTGCTATCAAGAAATCACACAATAACAAATGTTGGCGGGGTTGTGGGGAGAAAGGAACCCTCCTCCATTGTTGGTGGGAGTGCAGACTAGTGCAACCACTATGGAAATCAATATGGAGATACCTCAAAGAGCTTGGACTGGAGGTTCCATTTGACCCAGCCATCCCTCTGCTGGGTATCTTTCCAAGAGAACTAAAAGAATCATATCACAGAGAAGTATGTGCACCCATGTTTATAGCGGCACAGTTTGTAATAGCTAAATCTTGGAAACAACCTATTTGCCCATCCGTTGGAAACTGGATAAAGAAGTTGTGGTTTTTCTATAAAATGGAATATTACTCAGCCATAAAGAGTGAGAGAATAGATTCATTCATAGGAAAATGGATACATATTGAAGATATACTCCTAAGTGAAATAAATAAGTCCCACATGTGTAAATACCAAATAGTTTCCCTGGTGTGAATATTCTGCAACAATGCATAAGATTCTAATAAGATTACTGATATTTAGAAATGGGAGGAAAGGAGCTAAAGGTGTAGGGAAGGTGTGATACGTAGGGGAAGAACAAAAAGGGAAAAGAAAAAAATGTGAGAGAATGAAAAGATGAAAATAAAGTGTAGATGGGGAGGCGAGGAGGGGGTGAAGGGAGGGCAGAGGTAAGGGGAAAAAATGACAATCAAGATTTGCCATGTAAAGGTACATGATCCCAACAATGAATGTAACTGTACTGTATCCCTAAATGTACCAATAAACTCAATTAAAAAAAAAAAAAGAAAATGTAAAATGACTTCTGTTGTCTCTAACAGCAATACGCTTTGTTTAGTTCTAAATTAACAGACACCAGAGTCATTGACCATGAAGTGGGACATCTAGCCTCAACCCTGACCTTGAACACCCCCTTCCTGTGCACTAGAATATATAGATAGACGAATCTTAAGGTAAACTCCCTAACTATAAGGAATTGTTACGTCCGCATTAAAGTTTACTGTCTGGTTACTGTAATTTTTAAATAGGTAATGTGAACTGAGGAAATGAAATGTAACCACCTGAATGAGATCATGGCTGTAAAACCTATAGAAGGTAATGCTGCAACCCAATATGAGTAGATCACTGGCACTGCCTTTTTTAGTGCAATTTGACCTTTTCTGATAAAAATAAACATTTTTGCCGGAGATTTAACTCAATGGTTTGGTGGCCTGCCTCACAAGCTCAAGGACCTGAGTTCAATCCTCAGTACCAAAAAAATAAAAAATAAAAATAAAAATAAAAATAAACATGTTTTATTTTACTTCCATTCAGCTCATCTCTATGTTTGTGCCACTTGCCAGTTCATTCCACAACATACCTATTTGTGATTCTCTCATGTTAGATAAGCTGATTGGTTATCTAATCTACTATTTTGTACTCTGCTCCATTCCTATCCTCTCACTCTGGTACCTTGTAAAGTCTTCAGAATTAGTAGATGTTCACTAAACACTTGATTGACTGAATCATTAAAGCAGTTGTATCACTGAAACCATAAAAAGGAAGTTGAACAGATTGAGTAGTACCTGTGATTATGGATTAATTGTGTTAATTTTATAAAATCTCATGCTAAATATTACAAAAATATTAAAAGTTCATTCATAAGGTTTTATAAATTGCATCTAAGCCACTCTAAAAAATAGTGCCAAAGGGGAATCAATATTGAGCTAAAATGGCACACAATTTTAGCATAAACTATCAGTGAAATGAAAAAGCAAATTGGAGGTTTTTGAAGACATAGGTTTAATCATGGCTTTGTCAGGAGTGATATTTGAAATTGTGCACATCACTCAGCCTAATTTGCTTTGTGTGTAACCTTCAGTACAGTTGTGCCAGTAGATGAGATTACTTCCCAGAATCCTTCTTGGCTTCAATTTAGTAATTTTAGTTATGACCTAAAAGTAACCTAATCCTCCTAATAATAAGCCTTTAGTATTTGGATAAAGCTATAACAGTACTCCCCTCTCCCTTGCAACTGGGAGTTCTTGGGAGAATACCCTGACTTTTATACCTTGACTTTCTACAGATAGAACTCATTTACACCTGTATCATTGCATACCATCTTGATTAGCATTTTGCCTGTATGTTTACAAATAAATTGTAATTAGGAATAGTTACATTTGAATCAGAAGGGATTCTGTTGTCTTCCAAGGCAGCTCCTACATTGGTCTCATCTGATAGAAGATAACCCTTTATAGCCAGAAGTTTTACTTTTATCACATGAATAAATCTGGGAGAGGGACAGTGATAGTCTGGTTTATTCTTTCCCAGAATCCCAGAGGCAGGCTCATGAAAACTTCTCCACAAGATCAGGTGCTCATTGTTAAAATATTTTTTTCTCTTTACATTATCTGGTCTTAACTAATGGTAGAACAAATATTTAACCCTGTTAACCAGAGTTAACAGGTCAGCTGTGCTATGGGCAAGGCCCTGAAAGATATACAGGCCACCAGGCCACTTTCAGGGTCAGTAGAAACACACACAGTCATAAGTAAATGTAAGTAAAATATGGGTGAGAAATAGAAGCAAATCCATCTTACTTTAGAATATGGTCTGAATGTTTTTGCTATAGTTTTACCAATTCTTACATGGTGAAAATCTCAACCATCTTCATTTTATTTTCCTTAGTAATAATGTGATATTTTTGATCAATTTTATTTTACTTTAAAAGAAAACCTCTTAATGGAGCAGGTTTAAACTTATAGAAATATTTCAAAGGTAGTACAAAAAGTTTGAATATATAGTAAACCCTGTTTTCCCTACTATTGATAATTTATTTATATATTTGTCAACTAATAAACAAATACTGATATCTAATTTTAACTAAATTTTTTTAAGTTTAAAATAATATTTTTTCCTGTTTTATTATTAAATGTAGAAAACCATGTGTTTTTTTATTTTCCTTTGTGACAATGTTCAGACTCCTTCCTTTTTTATAATATTGACACTTTGAAGAATACTTGTATTCCACACAATATTCTTTACTGATATTTGACTACACTTTTTCCTCCTGTTTAGATCAAGGTTGTTTTAGGAGAGAAGACTACAGTACAAAGTACTATTTTTATATCATATTAAGAAAGCATATTGTAGGACTTCCAGGATGATGGCAGAGAATGGTAGCAGCAGCAAAACAGCCTCTCCAAGATGTGAAGTCCAGATTCTGGAATAGAGCAACACGAGGAAGACAAGGAGGAGCAAAGTGGTTACCCGGGATCCAGCAAGGAACAAAGGAGAGAATTGGAGACCAAGAGGAGAGTGAAGAGAAGCACCTCAATGAGGAAGGGGAGGTGGCAATCAGCACTTTCTCCCTGAGCCCCAGCTTGCACTGTGGAAAAAATGGCTCAAACACAGAGAAGCATAGTGACTATGGATGACCCTAGACGCTTCCACGGAGAAGTGCACCAGTGAAAAAGAGGAGTGGACACTGCAGTATGGAGTGCCTAGTGAGTTATTCGAGTTCAGATGTACCACAGAAGAGGGCCATTGGCTGGTCACCATTTCTGGAAAGGAGACAACTGAACTCAGAATTCAGAGAAACTTTAGGCTGACTCCATTTAGCAGCTCCCAGTGTCAGAGTGAAGTGCAGAGCAAACAAAAAGAAAATAATATGGCAAGAATAAGTCAATACATATCAGTTACAACAATCAATATAAAAGGTCTTGATTCACCAGTCAAAAGAAATGATTGGCATAATGGATAGATAGAGAAACAAGATCCAACAAAGTGCCACATAGAAGAAACACATTTAACTAAAAAACATATTTATACACTGAAAGCCAAAGGATTGAAAGCAATACTCCATGTGGTGATAAGAACCAAAACAAATCAGAAGCGGCTATTCTATTTGCAGACAAAATGGATTTCATGCCAAGATTGATTAAGAGAGGTAAAGACCATCACAACATTCTTCTTAAAAGAACAATCCAAGAGGAAGAGATATGAATAATAAATCTATATGCACCAAATACCAGCACACCAACTATATAAAATAAATATTAATGGATTGAAAAAATTAAATAAACACAAATACAATTGTAATGGAAGAATTCAATAGCCCACTGTCACAAATAGACAGATGAACTAGAAAAAGCATCAATGAAGAAATATGAGAAATGAACCAAAATTTTGAACGAATGGATTTAGAAGATGTCTACAGAGTGTCCCACCCTACAACATCAGAATACACAGTCTTCTCAGCTGTACACAGGACATTTCCCAAAAAAGACTACATACTAGCTCATAGAACGTGCCTAAGTAAATACAGATGAATTGAAATTGCCCCATACACAGTGCAATAAAATTAGAAATCAGTTGCAAAAGAAAACTACATAAACACATGGACATTAAATAACACCCTCCTAAACAATGAATGGGTCACAAGTGAAATTAAAGAAAAATTAGACAGATTTTACAATTAAATGATAATGCCAATTCAACATACCAGAACTTATGGAATACAGTGAATGCAGAGCTATGAGGGAAATTTATATCAGTGAATTCCTATATCATAAAAACTGAGAAAGCTCAGTTAATCAACCTTATATTGAACTTCAAGCTTCTAGAAAAGAAGAGCAAGTCAATCTCAAAGCTCATACAAAGGAGGCAGTAATAAAGATTAGAGCAAAAACAAATGCAATGGAGAATAAAAAAACAATGCACAGAATCAATGACTCAAAGAGCTGGTTCTTGAAAAGATTAAATAAAATTGATAATTCTTTGCCAACCTTATCAAAAAAAAAAGGAAATAAGAGACTCAATACCATGCAATTAGAATTGAGAAGAATGAAACCACAACATATCTTGAAGAAATCTAGAAGATCATTAATACCTGCTTTGAGAGCATCTGCCCTAATAAGAGTGAAAACATAGAAAAAATTGACAGATTTCTAAGTACATATGAAGTATCAAAGCTAAATCAAGAAGATGTAAAAGTTCTAAATAACCCAATATGTCAATGATACTGAAGACATCATTGAAAACTTACAAACTAAGAAAGCGATGATCCAGTGGATTCAGTGCTGAATTCTATAAAAATTTTAGAGAAGATCTAATGCCACTACTCTTCAAATGCTTTAATGAAATTTAAAGTAAAACAATACTCCAAACTCATTTCTGGAAGCAAGTATCACCCTGATATTAAACCAGAGAAGGATCCAACCAAAAAAAAAGAGCTACTGACTAATCTCCTTAAGGAACATAGACATAAAAAATTCTCAATAGGATACTGCCAATCAGACTGTAACAAGAAGATTATATACCATGACCAAGTAGGATTCATCCCAAGGATTCAGGGATGGTTTGACCCATGAAAATCAATAAATATAATACAGCATATTAACAAAATCAAAGACAAAAGCTATATAATCATACCAATAGATGCAGAAAAAGAACTTGACAAAGTCTATCACCTATCAATGAAAACATGACAGAAAATTTGAATAGATGGTTTTTACTTCAATCTAATAAAAGCCATCTATGAAAAACTAACAGTCAACATCATACTAAATGGTCAAAAACCGAAACTTTTTACTCTAAAACCAAGAACAAAACAAGGATATCTATTATCACCATCCTTGTTCAATATTCTTCTGGCAACATTAGACAGAACAGTTAGAAAAGAGAGAAAATAAAAGGAAGAAGGATAGGAAAGGAATGTTATTATTTTTTGTGAATAACATGATACTCTACATAGAAGACCCCAAAAACTCCACCAAAAGATTTCTGGATTTAATAACCAAATTCAGTAGTGTAGTTGGGTACAAACTGAACACTCAAAACAATCAATAGCAGTCCTATACACCAAAAGCAAACTCACTGAGACAGAAATTAGGGAAACAACACCTTTCTCAAAAGCACTCAAAGAAATGAAATATTATGAATCAACCTAATGAAAGAAGTCAAAGAGCTTTACATTGAAAGAGTACTATACTCTAAAAAAGGATATTGAAGAGGATATCAGAAAATGGAAAGAAATCCCTTGTTCATAGATAGGCAGAACCAATATAGTGAAAATGGCTATGTGAATCATTTTATGTGAAATGCATTAACTACAAAAATTTCTTGCTTTTCTTGGTTTGGTTTGAGTTTATCAGCTATATTGGCTCCTAGAGGTACAATAATTTTTCAATCAAGAACCTTACTCTCTATCAATGTCTTAATTAATGATATGCATATTTCATTGCCCTTGAAATTTATCCTTGAAGATTATAGAGATATTGTGAAAAAAGTCCACAAAAGCACAATTTTCAATAAGCAATATATTTCTCAGAAAGTTTTTCTACTTTTAGAGTAATAATAAAGGCACCTATGGTTGATAAACTGATTAATGCATGTGAACATCTGATTATAATTTTTGGTTTAAATTATTTTAATGTTCCAACAATTCACATATAAAAAGTTTACTTTAATATCCATAGACTTATATTATTAGAAGAAATTTTATTTCTGGTATTTGAGTTTGAATAGAATTTGTTCACAGCTTAGGACTGTAATCAATCAACCTAGTAAATAAGTATTTCATTATGTGAAACTTTTAGTATTTGTGCTTTCTTCATTTTTCAAGTGTTTTGTTTCTTCCAAAATTTATATAGTTACCATAATAATTCAGTACATATAAGGGAAGGTGGGATGGGTAGGGGAAGGGTAATAAGGGAAAAGAAATAAATGTGAGATAATGAAAAGATGGAAATAAAGTGTATGTAGATGGGAAGGGGAGGAGGGGTGAAAGGAGGACAGGTGTAAGGAGAAAAAATGAGAATCAACACCTGTCATGTAGAGGTACAAGATCCCAACAATGAATGTAACTGTACTGTATCCCTAAAATGTACCAATAAACTCAATTAAAGCTGAAAAAAAAAGAATCTGAAAAATATCATCTGAAAATATATTTAAATCATATTTTTCTGCTGTAGCATTATGTTCAAAATAAGCATTATATTTAAACACAATGTGGATTCTGAAGCTCCTTTCAACTGAAAGATTTAAAATTTTGCAAGCTTTCCCAAAAGCAGTATTTTCCCCAGGAAGAAGATTAGCATCAAATTGGAGAGTCCTAGAGGACAAAGAATTTCCAGTGTACGTCAGCACTCATACACCAAAGGTAACATAGAACTTTCTCCTGCTGTATCCTCTTTTACCTGCAAAGCCAGCTATTCAAATATTCAAACTTTTGGTGCCCCTTAAACATTAAAGCTAGAAGAACTGTTGATTGGTGATCTGAAGAGTGAAGGGTTCCACGCAAGTGGAGCAGAGCAGTGACCACTGTGCAGCCCATGAGTGGTGAGGGATGGTGGGAGCCTTCCAGTCAACACCTGCAAAGCAGCATTGAAAAGCCAGTGGCCCTGTCACCTGAGCTGAGCCCCCTTAGCATGTGTGGACTGAGATTTGGGCTTTACCAAATTCCCCCATACTTACTCAGATTCTTCTCTCAGTCAAACTATAATTGTCTACTGCAGCTGAAACTGATTTCAACCTTAGACTAGATGTCTGTATCAGAGGTGAATGAGGCACAGGCAGAAAAACTGTACTCTTTCCACTAAAATGTCTGCAAGCCTAGAAACGGGGATGTGCTACACAACCTGGGGATCTGGGTTAGGTGAACAGCCCTCTGCAAGTCTGCCGTGGGGCTTAGGTTTTGATTTCTTAAGGCTTAGGCAACATTTTTTTTCCAGAAAAGAGGCATACAGCAGTGGTTCCGGTAAGACATTGTGTATTTGAAAATACTGAGGACAAGCAGGGTCCCGTGAGAACACTTTCCAGAGTGCTGCTGGTCCATGAGCGGAAAGAGTTCAGCAGGCAAAGCAGGCAATCAGGGAAAAGTCAAGCCCAAAGGGAGTCAGATGGCCCAGTGAAGGACAAGCTAAGGTGAAGCCTGGGACTGAGGGCTAAAACAAGTCAGGACTCAGGATGGGGACAGGATGTCCCAGGCCAGGGCTCAGGCCCAAGGAGCAAGGATCTGATGTGAAATTAGTGGAATCATCCTGTCCAGAAGTGTAATAAAAACAAACTGATAGATTGCCAGTCCCACCAAGTCTCTCTTCATAGCCCTCTGAAGAGTGTCTTTGTCCTGATAATTTTAGAAATGTTACAATTAAATAATGGTGCGTACAAAAGTATCATCCTCTTAGTTCCGATTTACCTGCTTCTAGTCAAACTTCCTGCTCAGAGTGGCCTGAGTGAGTCATTCTGTGGATAAAGGCTCTAGACAGGGTCCCCATGGCAACCGGCTCAGGTCCCCTCCCAATATTGGTAGCTTTCTGCTTTCACTCTCCAATTAATACTTCTGCCCTTTTCTCTCTTGACGCTCTTGTAATACTTTCTGGACCGAGAGAAGAACCCACCAGTGGAATGCTAATAAACCTTGCTCTTGGAAACAAATCACTTCAGTCATTCTGAGATGAAGAGCTTGATTTAAAAGACCTCTCATGCCTCTTCCAGCCATGTATTTAAACTTTGTCTACTTCCTTATACCTTTCCAGTAGAAACTGAATCATATTTCATATTCCGAAAGGATATTAATTCAACATTCCACTTTGAATACTTGTTGGTATTTGAAAATACCTTGGTCTATCCTGCTGATTCTGTTTCTGAGCTCTCTTTGTTCCTAAGACTAATTTAGTTAAGCCCCAAATTGTTACATCCCTCTGCAAGAACAAAGTCCAGTAATGGTTGTAACTCAGAGAAGGGACTGCATATCTCCCAGTTTATACCATCCCAGCTTCTTCTCCAGCTTCTTCTCTATCTCTATTGCTCCTAGTGGGTCTCCAAGTTGAACTTAATTCTGCCATTACTTCCCCCATAAAATGGTGAGGCTTCATCTCAATCAACTGATTCTTACTTGGCAGTGTTAGCTTTCTAGTCTACATTTCAAATATGTATATGCTTTTACATTTTGAGCTGTACTGAAAAAAATTACTTTTGAATTGACAGTTTTGCAGACAAAATTAATGCTTTTATCACACACAGATACTTTGCCCTTTTGAAAAGCTTTTTCATTATGAAAGACTTTACAAATAAAGTGTTTGAGAGAGCCGCATAAACAAAAGCAATAGTTATAGCAACTAAAGACATAGAAACGGAGCGTCTTCTTTCAAAGCAGTGGTCTTTGCTATAGGAATCCTGCAGTCAGTGTGCTGGTCCTGAAGGAAACAACCTGTGTCACAGAAAATTTCAGTACAGAATCAAAATGTCTCAGCAATACACCTTTACACCTCAGGGAAGCTTGCTGTAAGGTGCAGCATGGGGTGGGCACCTGTGCATGCTTGCATGTGTGGTTGACCTATTTGAGTATCTGAGCACTTTCATTTAATCTCTTTAAACCATCCAGGCTTTCCTCAGATTTCACCCGGGGCTATGCATCCTGATAACTTCACAGTTGAGAGAGCCTGCAAAATCAGACACTGACTTCCTTGGTAAGGCTATTTATATGAAAGCTATTGGCTAAATAGGTCAAATTTACCAGAAAATATTATGATGCTGATATACTTATAGATCCCCTTGCTTTAGGAAATCTATTGCTCTCATTGTCATAATCTTACTTGGAAAATGAATTTTTAAAATATAGGTATGTTTCAAGCTCAGAAATGGAAAGTAGACAATGGGAAAGAAAAGATAGAAGTGAAAAATATCCACTGAGTGACAGGAATTAATAATTTTTCAGTAATACTATATAGTTCTATATTATAAAAGTATATTTGTGTCGATCACTTTGTTACCTGCCTTATCTTACTTGAGCCTCAAAATAGCCTTTGTTAAAAAGCATTATTGAACTCATTTGCAAAGAAGAAAACAAGACCCTAGAGCAGCAAATGATTCCTTTTTAATTATACAGGTGGACAAGGATCCAGACTTGAACTCAATACTCTTTTCTCAAGGGTACCTCCTTCACAAACATGTTATCAGAAAGTTTCCCAGCCATGCCCTTCTTATACATCTTATATCATTCTCCTTTCTCCAAACATGCTTAGTTCACTCAGTTCTTTAAGGGTGACCCAACCCTGTTTCTTCAATATACTTGACAAATTCTTCTGTGTTTTTGTCTACAAGGTAAATCTCCAATAAATTTTTGGCTTCTTCTCTCTTCTATGCCCTATAGTACTTATAATGTGCACACTTATATAGTCAAGTAGCATTCTACATGGTTATAACTTTGCTTATGAGCTTTCTTTCCTTAGTGGATTGTAAATTCCTTCCATTTAGAACTCTGCGTCCATCAACAGGTTATCACAGAGACCTTCTTATAACTGAAGTATTATGTATGGTAAAATGGTCGAATAAATAAATTGACCAGTAAATAAATAACAGCTTCAAAAGATAATGCTTGTCTCCACATACAGTTGCCATAGTAATTCCAATTAACAGCCACGGCATTCTTGGGTTGTGACATCCTCCAGGCCGACATTCCCCAGTGTGAACTGCCTGTCCCACAGGTTCAGATGGTGGCTTGGCTCAGATTGGCTCTGGCTCCAGGTGGAACAGTACATCTCCCTCATTTTGTGGTCCAGATTAAAGGAACACTGTGTAGAAAATTCCTTTTCCTGTGTTAGATGCTCTATAGGGATTCTTTATTAACACCCTCTTCCCTTAAATTATAAAATAAGGTACAAAATCACCCTGAGATAATAATTATCTTGTTAATTTGTCTTTGATTTAAATGAATATTTTCAAAATAATAAAATATAAAGATATTCAAATTCAACAAAGCATTTCACAGTAGATCTAAAAATGTTCAGTTGCAAAGCAAAAGTTTCCTCTTAGCCTTTTGCATTTTTACTTTTTAAAACGCTGAACTCGGATACTCAAATACTTTTAATAAAATGGCAAGAGTGAAAAGATATGTCTTCTCATCTTCCTAACCACCTTGCGGCTCTCCTGTATGATAAGTGTGCTGACTGAGAGCAGGGGTGCAGATTGCTGCAGACAGCTGGAGACTCGGTTTGCTCTGGTGTAAAGTTGAGTGCCTCTGGAATAGCACAAATATACTCCGTAAATGAATCCATATAGCTTCAACTGCTGTCCTGATGGCTCTCTACAGCTGCAGTTATTATTTGAAAGTTTAGACTTAAGGAATTTTGGACTGTACTCCATCCTTGAGAAATTTCTGTGTTTCGTGGGTACCAACATACACTGTACTCCTGGAGTTCAGGAAGCCAAGCTCCACTGCAGTCATCACCCGCCAAGCCTTTGGTGACATCACATCCACTGCCATCCAGTGTTCAAAGCCAGTCCCACGATAAGGCTCACAGTAAAGGGTGAGAAAATGCACTTTTCCCATGATGACATCCCAAATGTGGAAATAAAATCAACATTTAATTTATCCCAATAAATAATGAAAATAGAAATATTTAATTTGCACAGAAAAAAATTCTGGATATGGAAAGCTTTCTTAGTTCTGGAAAATATTCATGATGATGGATAACTGGCATCTTTGAATAATTTCTAAGCATGCATTCACTGGAGCAGCTGTGGCATTACATATAATGTATATAAAGAATACAGAAGATGGATAAAATAACTCATGCTTGATGCTACAGATCTCCGTTACTCTATCATATTCTCCCTCCCTAACAGACTTTGCAGACTAAAAAGAATAAATATCCGGAAAGCTATTAACTACCTAACATACTTGGAGCAGCGCTAATTAACTCCTATTAATAAATATCATGAAGACTTGTAGATAAGGGCCTCTTCTTTAATTATTTTTTGATGACTAACTTCTTTGAATGTTTTGAATAACAATGAAAGAAACTGAAAACAAAATGCAAAAGGTGATGGTTTCTTCACCAAATAGAAAAAAAAAGAGCAAAAAATAAGCCTTAATCTTATTTGGAAATTATAACACTTATCATTCTTTATAATTTTTGAGGTTTTAAAAATATTATTTGTAGACCATATAAAATGTAAAGAATAGGTGTGATTAATGAATGTTTTATATTTACAAAAGCACATATATTTATAACCCTTAGCTACTTACTGCATAACCAATTGAAATCCACAGACATCCTTTAGACTGCCCCCTTCATCTTCATGGTTCTAGCAATTTCTTCTAATCCTCTGAGTCCACTGTCAAACTCACAACACAGACTATATATCAGAAGGACCACCTTTTCATGTCTGGGTCTTTACATCAAATACTAAGCCAGTTTCTAAGTAATTGAAGTTCACATTGTAAGTTTGCTCTTTGTGAGCAGTATGCCTGAAGTTTTCTCTGTTTTTGTTTCTTTTTTCCAGAATAGCCAATACAGAATCCTCACTTCCTTTATAAGAGAATGGCATCCCTCTCTGCTCCATCTTGTGGCATTTCTTTGTCTCTGTCTCTGGTTTGTACTGTGGGTGCTAATTAAACATTCTGACTTTCTGGGTGAAGGCAGTATTTGGCGTCCATAGTCTGTGATGCAGACTCACTGGGTACTGGGTTCTGATTCAGAGCACCTCATCAGCTTGGACTGTGATTTGTACTGTACTCTTTGCCTGAGTTCCATGACACAAGAAATCACAAACACCAGTTTCTGAAGTGGATTTGTCTCTTTTAGGTGAGTGGCAAGGGAAAATGGATTCTGGTTTTACTCTGAGCTGACCCCCAGTGGCTGAGGAAGCTTCCTGGGGAAGATGGAGTCTTGCATGCATGTACTCCTCTGGCACTGCGGCTTAGGGAGGCAGGAAAGTGTTCTGTTCTGGGATTCCCACTGTGGGATGATGGCCACTCAGGGCTGAGGCACTCAAAGATGCCATGTTTTAGAGAGGACTGAAGGAGAGCCCAGAATGTTCTGGCCTGTCTATTCCTATCTCAAAATATTCAATTTCCAAAGCGTTCCACGGTTTTGTTTGAGAATCACAACTGAGAAAGGGGAAAAAGGCTGAGTTTGTCCAACGACACCCGGACATCTGTCCTGCCATGTCCATTCTGAGGCACATCTGAAGACGATCACCTTCACAGAAATCAGTATGTCTTAAAGTTATCTAGTTCAGACCCTAAATTAATGGATCATGTCTTGGTTCTTGCACTGATTACAGAGACTTTCGTGTGGTCTTCAGCATCAGCTCCCAAACTAGCAGCCATCACTGCATGTGACATCATTGATTTTTCACATTCAGGCCTTTTTTGTTTGGATGTTTTCTCAAAGGTTTTTAAAAATCCTTCTTTAGAATGAGTGAGCTTTTTATGAGGGAAATATGCCATTATCTTATAATATTTCCCTATAAAACTAATTATATTACACATAATGGTATGGTGCTACTTAAGCAAGCTGTTTTAACAGTTTATTATAACACTGCAAAAGTAGAGGATAAGGTAGCAATAAATACAATTCTTCCTTGCTGTATCACACCATGGCCACATCAGGCAACTATATATCCCATCCTTCTAAGGACAACTTCCAAGACTTTATGTCTGCCAGAGTAGCAAGGGAAAAATAAATACAATTCACTCTTCAGAATATGGATAGTGTCTTAGCAGTGTCCTGTGTACTCTGGGACCTATAATTGCAAGGGAGAAAATTGCTTTATTTAGATTCATTGTAACACTGAATCAAGCTAATTGCTGTTTTCAGTGAGGCCTCCTCAATGCTAATAAGAAAAGTGAAATGTGTTTATTCATTCTAAATGTGTTTACTGACCAGTGACAACTTTGGAACCAAAGAAGGAGTAGATCATTGTTACAATAAATTATGGCAATAAGAAAAATATAAAGTCAGCATGATCATTGTATCTAACAATTTTCCTCATAAAATATGTAGGTGATAATAGCTGTAGATTTTTTTTTTTTTTTTTTTTTTTTTTTGTACCGGGAATCTAACTTGCTCTTGCAAGGCAGGCAGTAGAACCACTGAGCTAAATCCCCAGCCCTAAGTGTACAATTTTTAAGAAATGGGGTTGAAGTTGTCAGGCCCTTGACTGCTAAGAAGCTTTTCTCTTATGCATCTCTCTCATCAACTGTATTTTTCTAATTTTTATCTTGAGATACCTGAGAATTATTAACAATCTTATTTCATCATAAATGTGTTGTCTTACTTCTCAGTAATGTAACAAGATTTTGTAGAAGGAAAATACTATAAAAATAATAAAACAAAAATTCCCTTATGAAAAAATTTAAGAGAAATGCAACATATGAAAATTCAAAGAAACTTTAGGTAACATCAACATGGAAAATACAATAGCAATAATACATCTGTACTATTTTCTACTTGGCAGAAATTTTGAGAATTTGCAATATTTTTGTTTCAGTCCTCCCAATAACTAAGATAAATACTGTCACTGTCTTTATTTTTAGATTTAAAAAAAACAGAGACAGATTTAAAAACTTTCTCAAGATTACCCCACTGACTCAAGATAAACCTATAATTTGAATCCCGGGTCTCAGGGTCTAAGAGAATTGTTTGAGAATTCATAGGAAAATGAATTGTTCATTATAGGGGTAAACTAAAAAATCTTACTAGCAATTTGTAGCAGTGAATATTATCTCATGCAATATATTGTCTGGAGAAAAGTAGGCACTGGAACAATATCATTAAAACAATTTGCCTTTTGATAAAAGTAGAAGGCAGGAGGTGTAGTAGAAGGAAATGTACCTTTCTACTCCTTTACATGTGTTCTTGTCCTGAGATGATTAATGGGCGACACTTTAAAAGTCATTGACAGTCACTTAATATAATACATAATGACATGACTCTCTCTCTTCCTTGATTAAAGAGAGCAAATGTAGTAAAGGAAGCAATGGATTTGAAATAAAAAAACATGAAAATAATTCAGTGCTTAAGTTTCACAGTTTCTTATGTAAAAAAGAGTGATACCTGAATCGAGACTGGGTACTGTAATGGAAGACTGTATAATGTAATGCAATGTAAAGTAGTTTTCCAATATTTTAAAGCAAAAGAAAAGCAGATAACTAGGCAGGGGTACTGAATGTCACATCTGTTACTTAGCATTGCAAACAAGAAGGAAAGATTCATGTGCCACATGAGCAATGAGGTGGCAAACAAAATTCTAGACCAAATACTGAGGACTCCATCTTCTCTTATAGTTAAAAAGACAAATGAACTATCCTTTGAAAAGCAATGAGTAAGAGCCAAGTAGAAAAGAAACCCATTTTCTTCATTACCTAAAAATTCTTATTTTATTGACCAAGGCAAGAATAACAGTGCAGGGAAAATTAGGTATATCTATAAATTTTCTGATTTCTGTTTCCAAATCTTACTGGGTTTGGATTCGAAGCTAGTGCCTGACCTTCTGTACTGTCAAAGGTTGTGGCTAAAACAGTAGAACTCTCTCAAGACTCTTTCCAGTATTTTTTGGTGTCTCCCCTTGAGAATAGTAGTGATCATTCCCATTGCCAAAGAAGACTGAAATCCAGGTGAAATGGAAATAAACTCTGGAATCACATTATAGTCTAGGACAGAAAGGGGTGTGTGTGTGTGTGTGTGTGTGTGTGTGTGTGTGTGTGTGTGTGTGTGTGTGTAAGCGCACCAAGTCACTAAATTGCCCAGGTGCCCAGGGTGGATTCCAACTTGGGATCCTCTGGTCTCTGCCTCTTGGAGTGCTGGGATTACAAGCATGAGCTATCATGCCTGGCTTTGTTTGCTTTCTTGCATCAAATATGACGCACTAAACTTTCATAATTGTTTACACATAAGATTATAATGACAGAGATTCAGATGACCATGCAGTTGGAAAGAACTCTACAGGTTCATTGGCAAAAGCCATGTGGGAAATCAGAATTCCTTGTGTCCTTGAACCACCTGCATGTCATGCTCCTTCCTCCTCCTTTTCACATCTCAGAAATTGAACACAGCAAGACAATCACAGGTAACCCAGTCATGTCCCTGCTTAAGTATTTTGGACACCATAACATACAGGAGTCACAGGATATCTTCTTATTCTACAAATCTACTCAGCAGATGCTTTCATTAATGGTGCCATTTTTTTCTAATCTCCATAAATTATTTCTTGTCAGACTAATTGTTGAGTCTTCCAGATCTCTATAGAGACTTAGATTGTGCAATTTCCCCTAAGCATCTAAATCCAGTGGGAGTATTTTTTCGTTTCCCAAATTCATCCCAGGCAGAGATTCCTTTCTTGGAATGTGACCTGAAGCTGCTTTACACTTTGATGCTTGCAAAACCTGCTACCAAAGGTAGAACCGGCTCCCAGTATGACCACCCAACTTTTATCTTTCCAGAAATATGAACTTTTCAGTTCTTAAAGCACTTGTTACTGCAATTACTGCACAAATGTCTCCTATCTTTCTGTTTCTCTTTAACAGGATTTGTTGTTTCTTGTCTTCTTTCCAGTGGGCCTACATAAATTTAAAAACAGAAGATTTCAAAATCAATTTGGCTGTCAGGTCATTTCCTGCTTCAAATATATTGGGCTTCCACTCTGTGGTTTTAGAGGCCAGGATCTCTCTTCATTTCTCTGTTTACAGAAACAGAGATTTATTTTCCGATATTGGCTGTTGATTCTGCCCTGTTGTGGACCTTTGTGGATGTGACTCAAAGCCAGTGCACTGTGGGTCTGAAAAGTAGCCTCTGTCATCTGCTTCCTCTCCTCCAGTGCTGGTTGCAATCACCAAGGGTGCAACCCTTGAAGGGTCCAATGCCTGAACCTGCTTGAACTTCCTCCACGAGTTGTCCTATCAAGCCCTGTGTATGTGCTCTAGCTTTCTTTGAATATTCCCTCGATATAGTTTGTAATATTATTCATGGTGCACCCTTTACTTTAGAGGTAATAATCTATCGCTCCACCAGTTTTGCTGCCATTACTGCATCGCTTTAGCTTTGAATTAACCTATTCTCTACTCAGTCTCTATATTCTATTATCTCAAACTTAACAAAATGTGAACAAAACATGACTGTTTAAATTTTAGGTGGTCAAAATATTTCGTATTAATGACCGCCTACCTGGAAATTTAAGAAGAGATTTCTCACATGCTGCTTACCTCAGTTTCATGGGGATTTCCTTCGTTTTTGTTTCAGAGATCTTTGTTTTCTTCTTTACTTAGGTTTGATTAAGCTCCTTTTCTTTTTGGCCAAAATAACTAAAATGCAACCTCATGATCTGGTTCCATTTTTTATTCTATTTGTATTTTATTATTGTTATTTTCTTTGTACCAGGGATCGAACTCAGGACCTGGAGCTTGTGAGACAGGCAGCAGCACCACTGATCTAAATCCCTTGCCCTGGGGCCATTTATTATATGGCCTAGTTAAATCTCTCTTTCTCGCTCTCTTCTCTCTACCCCTCTTTCTGTTTCTTTTCTTCCTCCACATCTACTCAAAATTCTTAATGTTGGCACCAAATCTTGTTCTTCTACACCAATACTTATTCCTTGTTTATGTTTTTTTTTATTTTTTTGCTTTTTGTTTTCTGACCAATATACCATTTCTTTTTCTATGAACTGATCCTTGACTATGAAAAATTTGGGGACATAATAATTCTTTTCGTTCTTTTGAAATTCTGTTAGTAAGAAAAGCTATTTCAGCACCTGAGAGTGGAAATAATTATAACATTTGCACAATCTTAAGTAGAAATACACAAAAAGAATACAGAGTGTGTATATCAGGTTATGGTGTAATTGCATCTTTATTCTATATGGTCAGAATATGTTCAAGTATGTAAAGCACTATAAAATTTCTAATAACTAAGGTTATAACAACCTATTTCTGCATCTAATATATGCTTGAAAAAATAGTTGAAGGCTAATATTTTCTACATATATATTTTGCTCACTTTGTGAGTCAGATAGTTGAATTTCTGAGAGGCAAAATTGCATTTTTCATGAGAGATAGTGCCTAATTTGAAACCAGGTTTGTCTGATCTCCCAGAACATGCTTTAAGAGAAAAATTTGGATGCTTTGAGACAGCAAAAAGCACATTCTGGCTCTAATGTTTAAGATTTATTGAATATAAAAGAGGTGCTACTTGATAATTTTTTTCTTATGTAATCAGCCCATGTTCTGGCATTAACCTATTTCTATATCACTAACTTTGAAAGACTGGAGCTTTTTTTTTTTTTTTAGATCTATCACTTTTGAGATCCCTGAATAAATATTATGTTCTCACATGGCCATGGCCTCTAAAAATATCTTCCTCAACTCCAACACATATCCTACTTCTTTGTGCTTGCAAGGCAGGCAGTGGAACCACTGAGCTAAATCCCCAGTTCCATTTTATTTTTTCACATCAAATTTCAATATATTTTTAAAACTTCTGATTATTTATGGTAAGCCCTTTTAACCATATTTAACTTTCCCCTCTTTATTCCAACACATTTGCTCTGTCAAACTCTTGCTTCAACTTTTTTTTTTTTTTTTT
>NW_022900947.1:51458433-51465053 GCF_012274545.1 Fukomys damarensis
ATATATCAAAAGCTGACTTCTTAATTTTTAAATAGATAAAAGCTATTATGTTGAAAAAGTGAGCAGCTGAGCCTAACTTTTACTATAGTGCATGATTTGTCCAAAAAAATAAACAAATAAATAAACTAATCCAAACAAACCAGAAAAAGAGAAAATAATTTTTAGAAGACAATTGCATTTTACTAAGGATTTGTAATATATTTTTAGCTGTTCAATCCATCACTTAAACACTAACTTTACCATCTCTAAATGATAAAGAATCATTATCAAGCAATAGGTTTACCAGATAAAACTATTGCCATATGGATATCTAACTTATTGCAAAGATAATGAGTTCTGCCTTTAGCAAAAAAAAAAAAAAAATTCACATTTATGTAGCAAGATTATTTCTCCTAATTAAGTTCTGTCCACTGCAAATAAATTTTATGTTAGGCCTGTCAACAGCCCGATTGATAGACATTTAAAATTGGCTTTGTTTTGATGCCCTCAGACGAGCTCACTATTATTGAGTTAATTTACTAGCCAGCTACCCCTGGAAATGGGCCCTTAGAAAACACTTGTGGGAACCTTCTGCGATGCTGTGGAGCAGCCAGCACTTGAGACACAGAGGTCCACTGCAGACCATCCAGGAAGGAGTCCACTGTGCCATCACCAGTCATGTGCCTCTGGCCTGTATTCTCTGGAGCTCAGCTCTGTGGGAAGTCTCAAGCTTATTTCTAAGCAGTTGCTTTTCTGAATCAAGCTTGTGCCAAGTTCTGCATAATATCTTAGGTTTTCATCAGTCAGCAATATGAAATATTTAATAGGAAGTTAACTCTGTGTTCAATATAAAAGATTAAATTGGCCTGCCAGGCTTGCTTCTAAAAAAAAAAATGCATTTAGAAAGAATAAAAAGAATAGTATCACACATCCAAATAAACATTCAGATCAAAATATTATATTCTTTATCTATTATATCAGGAAGTCTCTTCTGTCATTCCTAAGAAAAATGAAACTATGGAGTTTTGTGAATTACTGTGATGATAAAGTATTTTTACAGTAGAAAACTACATTACAAAACTTACCAAAACAGTGAACTATGCTACATAAAGGAAAAATGGGTTATATGCTAGGACTTGTTGGTAAAATTGTGATTTTTAGAAAATAAAGTTTGCAATTTTAGCATTTAAACATTACATAAAATTTTTAAAATATGAAATTATGCAATTCAATAAAATTAAATATATAGCTCAAAAATTTTCTGATTTTTCAGTCTTTGAAAGTCATAGGAAAAGATTTAAAATATCACTTCATTAGTAATGAGCTGAGATTACTTAGTTTAGCATCATTTGTTATACCACAGCTGTATGGAGCGATGACAAACTACATCAGAAAGCAACAATCACTTAGACAATGATTTGTCGAAGCCCATGGAGTCTGTGCTTTTTCCTCGGCTGGTTAGGAATAACCCGCCCTCTCTAGGCCAGTTGCCTGCTCTTGCAGACTGCTCTCATTTAGTGCCGTCTTGGTCACCCAGCTTCCTCCACTCCAGGTTCATGTAAGGCAGGGATCTGGGATACTGTGGATGACATTAACTGAGTCACTTCACTTTAGGTAACTCCACCATGTCCTACCAAGCAGCAATGCTATCTTTGAGCAGCACTTCCAGTCACAACTACAACCAAATCTCAGTAAAAAAAACACTGGTCATCCATCACATTTTGTTATTTATCTGGCTTTTCTTTCAAGCCCAGATCTGCTCTATCCTTTGCACATTGGCATGGCTCTGGATGATTTGGCTTTAAATTATTTTGACTCTTTAGTGACCCTCATTCCCTTCTGTGAGAATTGTGTTCCACTTTTTTTATAGTTGACAGCAGAACTAAGTATCTTTTAATTTCTGTTAGCACACATTTGCAGTATGTGTTTACCTTCACTGTATGGAGTGACTTATTATCTTCATTCCTTTTTTCATTCCTCTTTCCCTTCCCTCCTTTCTACCTCCCTGCATCTCTTGATCCCGTCCCATTTGAGAATGCCCGATATCCCTTTTTGTTACTTTTATTTTACTCTTTATTTATAATTTGGGTTTGCATACAAAAGAAATAATGCAATATTTAAACTTGTGTGTTTACTTTATTTTACTTACTACTGTGGTCTCAATGTCCATCTATTTTTCTACAAATGACTCAAGTTCATCTTTCTTAATGGCAGAGCAGTACTCCATCATGAACAAATACCACATTTTCTTTAGCCATTCATCTGTTGGTGGATATGTAAGATTTAGCTATTATGAATTATGCTGCTCTAAACATGGTGAGAGTAAAACTCTATTCCTGCAGGACGTTTTGTATAAATAATTCTCATCCAGAAAATACATCTCAAGGGATATGGGGGTAAAAAACAAAATTAACATAGACCTTGTGATTCATGAATCTTGCCTTTTTTACTCACCAAAAATGAGAAAGTCAAAGAGGTAATTGTTCAAAAATAAACATGATATATATATCAAACAGTCAATAAACATGGTGCATATTGAACAGGTCAAGCAGTATCTTCTAGTATTTAAGAGAGTTAAAATAAAATAAAGATGTATTATTGTAATGAAGGAACTAGGAAATTTCCACTCATTTAAGGAAAAGAAATGAATTGTACATTTTTAGGAAAGCGGATACATTTTTTAAGAGATCTAGTGTGGGTGGCCCCCGCAAAAGGAGAAATGGTATAAAAGCACTTGCATATGACTTTGCTTTCCAGTGTATATAATTAGATTGATTGAAGCCGATCTCAGCGGATGGTATGTTACAGAGGGAACAATTGCATCTGTGAGGTGTTCTACCAAACAGACTTTGCTTCTGACATCATTCAGCTGATTCAGAAGTGCCTGTCCTGTATGTCCTAGGGGACAACAAGGTCACATACGTTTTATGTTGCAAACTATTTCTAGCCTTAGATTATAAAAACTCTATAGACAGGAAGAGAGATTGTAAACTATTACCATTTGTTTGCCCACACTGACTACTGCAATATTCTAAATATTAAAAACTCAATAAATATTTTATGCACTGATTGGCACAGGAAAATTTGAAATGAATCTTCTTAAAACTGCAGCCAGTAGAACTTCACAGTGTACGCAGCACTCTCAGCAGATGTTTGGTCTCGAAGTGATGTGATCTGTCTAATTTGGCACCTTGGCGCAGAAAGGTGTTTTGTGCTCCAGGTGGCCATTCCTTGAAATAATCACAAATGACTGCTTCCCAGAAACAAAGGGAGAGCCTCCTGCTGCACAGTCATTTTCTAAGTTTTCCTGGCAAACACGATAAAAAAGTAACAATCAATGGAAATTAACTCTGATTATTGAGCTTATTATTTTCCCTACCTTCCCTTTCTAATAATATGTTATCAGCTCAGAAACTATAGAGGAAAATTTATTTCAATAAGATTATGGTGAAACTAATGTCTACTACACAAATGTGTATGCATATACAGTATAGTGTCTGGGAATAATAGCAGACACTCATTTCAGAGTAGATGAAAAGAAAAGGTTACCCAATATTGGGCTCAAGTTATTTAATGTATAGTTTGATTCACATATTACCATCAACCACAGAGCCAATTAATTTTCATTACTGATAAATAATTTTAACCTTTTAAGTAAAGCTGCCTTAAAATGTTTACATTTATAAAATTCAACCTTTAGTTAACTATGCACATTTAAACAGAGCAGATTCCAACTGTAGGTATCCCTTCTTCCGTTATTAAAGGGATATAACTCTCATCTGTAAGTCAACAGTGTATAATTATACAATATGAGGGCATCACAAGGAATAATGAAAAACATTCAGGTAATTATGTATCTAAATGTCAGCATGATGGGGAGACACAGACCTTCTAAGTAGAGAGCAGTAGTTAAGAGCACAGGTTCTAGAACCAAACCACTTGGTTTGTATCTCAAATGCTACCTTGTATGACTCTGAGAAATTTATTTAACAACTTTGTAGCTTTGTTTCTTCCTCTGTAAATGGTGGAGTTAATGAAAATATCTACAGATTAAAGTTTCTACTAATGGGTTAATTGCTTAGAATGTGTAGGAAGTAAGTTTTGTGGTACCTTTGTGTTCCAACATACACACGCAATTTATAGTTATGTATTTACTCATAAATTAACAGTTGCTTAAACCAAAAGTTATACTTAAAAGAATCTGAAAAGGCTATAGACTTCTCTATTTTCTAGGCATTATTTAGTAGTTCATAAATAAATGATAATAATGCATAGCTAAAATTTATATGACATATATCACATTGGAATGGATAATATATATTACTAATGGAATTATCACTGCAAGAAAACAGGATTGAACTAAATGTGGATCGATTTCAATAAGGAGTAGGAAGTTACATTATTTTTGAACATTCTCACAAGCAAAAAGCTTTGTAGAGAATAACTTTCTTGAACAGCATAATGGAAACAGAGAATGCATAGCTTCAAAAACATAGAGGCCAACAGATATCCTGCTATTGATTTGAACAGCTAATGATGAATCAATGAAGGCGAAAATGAAAAGGGAGTTTATAACCTAGAGGAATAATTGTCTTCTATATTTGTATGAAAAGATATATAATGCTAAAATCCATTCAGCCTACTTGGCCACCCTCTGTTTCTACACATCACAGAACTCTGGGATTAAACCATGCCTATAGAAAAAGAAAGGATTTCTCTCTTCCTGTTACTATGGTAAATGTACTGAAAACTCCTGAAATTAACACCCCTGCCTGAAAATGTGGTATTTTCCACCTGCCGCGAAAGAACTCACTGGGCAAAGAGCAAAACATTCTGATGTCCGTGCAGGGCTCACTGAAGCTTTCCTTCCTGGAGGAAATTTGAATATTGCAGGAGATTTTACAAATACATAGCTGAAGCTTCTGGCTTTGTTACTCTTTCTGTATGGCTTTACATGCTCTGAAAGAAAGTGAAGTAGTGGTAACAGATTAAGAGTTTAAAGAGATGAACAAGTGTGAAAAACTAGGTGCCAATTAGAATTAAACTGATTAAAGTGTACCTCTTTCAATTTTGTTTTTCTTTTTAGTTTTGTACATCAGAGATTGTTAACTCTATAAAATCCATCATGAATTTCTATAAAGTAGTAAGCAGGTTATAAATGCTTAGGTTAAAACAAACTGCATATCTCATTGTGTTAAACCAAACATTTTGTGAAAGATCAAAAAATAAAGGCTGAGTCTGCTTTTTCCAAAGTGTTTTGTAATGAAGGATAAAACAGTTGGGGAGAATCATAAGAATTTAACTTTAAAAATCTCTATATATTCTAATTTTTGAGAAGTGATGATTGTGGCTTATGAAGAACATGGATTTTTTTTCCAAAGTAGAGAGAATACATAGTGAGTATGCAGCCAAAATAAATTTAATTTAACAAATAATAATTGATCTTGCCTTACATGCTTCTGCTAGAAGTTACTTGTGAAAAATGTCAGTTGAATAACACATACTCTACAGGCTTGAAACTCTGACATCAAATATAAACAAAAAGTGGTAAAATAGGAAATGATACATGCTATTGACAAATATGTATAAAAGAAAGAAGGATGATAATTTTACCTAGAGTGTGGAGTAATCACACAGTATTTCTGTGAGGAGATGGAATTTGAGATAGATCCTATATGGCAGGTGTGATCTAACAGATTGTATGGTGCAGTGATATCCAAACTGGAAAAGTAAGCAATTCCAAATGCAAAGAAAAGAAGGTTTGGCCTGTATGTGTATCTTGCTGTGAACTATGTACAAATAAGATGCATAGGTGAAAGAAAGGAAGGAGAGAAATTTAAAAAGGGATCAATAACAAATGATGAAAGACACTTGATTTCAGTAAGAAACTGGGTTTTAATGTTGTAGGCCTAGGAAATGCTGAAGTCTTTGAATTAGATGAGCATGAGATGAGATAAAGAGCCTCATCTCTGGAGAGTATCTGTGGTGACTGCAGTGGGCACACCAAGAGGTGTGTGCTTGAGTGGGACAGGGACATCAAGGCCTTGAGGAGAGGAGACCCTGGAAAAGCACGGGGACAGTCAAGTCTACTCGTAGACAGGTGTGTGTTCATGCTGTGTTTTGCAGTGCTTCTTTGAAAAACTTCCAAATCTCCTTTGCTTTACTTTATTGTATGTGTTCAATTTTACATTTTAATATGTAGCAAAATATTGTTCATGATATCATTTTGTCACAATCTCTGTTGCCTCTTTACTTATATTGCCTTTTATATTAATAATACTGCCTACTTGTTTTTCATATTTTTAATGATATGCATTGCAGAGGATTTTTATGTTTTTTAATGTTTATGAATAACTTTTGGCTGAATTTAATCTGTTTATTGTATATCCACCTGAGATTCAATACATTTTGTTATTAATATTATATATAATACTTTATTGTTTTCTTCCATATTTCTTTACTTTGTCTAACCAGTTAAGATGATTGCAAAGATTTTTAATTCTAAATATCTCAAATTTTATTATGTTTATATATATTATGTTATGGGCCAGGGATTTAGCTCAGTGATTTTGCCACCTGCCTTGCAAACACAAGGGCCTGAGTTTCATCCCCAGGACCAAAATAAATATATAAATAAATAA
>NW_022900947.1:51465288-51471817 GCF_012274545.1 Fukomys damarensis
TATTATTAAATATTTATTATATATTTAATTCTAAAATTTTATTATGTGTTTAAATATATATATATTTCCATAATTTACATGCTTACATACCAGTATCCTATAAGTTTAATATGCAACATTTTAGTTTTGATTGAGACTATTATCTTTCTTATATGTAAAGTTATTTTTTTACTCCACAAAGATATAATTGGGATTAATTTACTTCATATCAGAATTTACAAAGTGTTACTTGTTTTTCTTTTATTTCTTTGCTATTATCCCTATTTCTATGTATAGTAGTCCACAAACTCTTATAATGCAAATTCACATTCTTTCATCAAGAAACAGAATCTCTGTTTCAACTTTTGAGTCTGATCAATATCATACCTTATTTGACCATTAATATATGACAAACATGATGCTGAAGTTAAGTCATAAAAGACACTCTTATCATCTGGCTGGTGGGTTCTTCTCTCAACCCAGAAAGAATCACAAAACAAGGAGTTGAAAAGAGGACTGAACAAAGAGATTTACTGCAGAGTGAAAGCTGTAAGCACCATTTAGTGTAAAGCAAAGACAAAAAGACCCAGCAATTAAACCCAGGAGGAGACACAAATAGGTTACCACCAGAACTCTTTCACTAGGTATTTTTTATACACAAAAATAAGTACAACTCAGCCAAGTTGAGAGCAAACTAGGTTGTTACAAGCAGCACAGTTTAACTTAGAAGTGAGCCTATAGGAACTCAGGGTATGTACCAGGAGTACTTTTGCAAGCACCACCAATTGTAACTTTAAACAGAAAGAAAACATTCTTTAGAGAGGTGTGAATATCTTATTTCTGGGCAACAAAATCTCAACAGTTCATTGCTGCCTTTGGTTTTTGAGCCTCAGGTATAAGACAAGTGCCTTGGAATGGCTGTTGCCATTCTGATAAATAATTTCCTTCTTCAACTTAAAGTTCCCATTTCCTACATCACATGCCACTCGTCATAAATAAAACTGATGCACAAAGGCTTGTCCATATAAGGAATGGATGTCCAATAATGACCCCTGAGTGGCTACCCATGCAGCTGCTACAATCCCCGACCCACCTGCACCAGTCACCACTATATAACCAAGCCCCTTCTCCAGCTACCTCCTCCTCTCCTTTGTTCCTTTTCACCGAGTGGGCCACCATGCCACAGCAGCTCTACAATAAAATCTCTCATATAAACTCTGTCCATGTAGAGTGATCTTTGGCAGGTGCTGGTTTCTTTCATTGGTGCCGTGACTAGGATTGGGTGCTACTTGGCTCTCGGCTTTAATGTTGAGGGCTTAGGGACTCTGAGCCTTGACACCCCAATCCTCCCACCTGATAACTTGTGCCCATTTACCCAGACTCCTCTTTGTTCCCACCACTGGCCTCATCGATAGGTGAGTAACCAGCCTTTATTCTCAGGTTTGTTGGTCTGGGTTTTGATCACCATGGCGGAGACTTCCCCTCCCTCTATGAGACTTGGTGTATTCCCAGCCAACTGTGGCCTCTGACTGAAAATTCCTGACCTCAGGTACCAAGTCTCTCCAGTCCTGTGGCCTGGTGTTTCTCTCCCAAGTGGTGATGACCTTCCAGAGTGACATTTCCATTTTGTGACTCTCTGTCCCCCACTCCAGGATGCCTCAGTGAGCGGTGACAGAAGTCTCCTTTCTCCGCAATGGGATCAGAACAGTCCATTCCAGCTGATTCCCCCCTGGGCTGCCTACTCAAAAATCTCAAGGCTCTTGGCCCCAGGGCTTACCTAAAACCTAAATACCTTATTAGGCTTTCTACCCAAATTTGACCCCAATATTTATTAGATTACCAAAATAAGTGGCCACCTAATGGCTCTTTTGATACCTCACTTATCCAGGATTTTTACAACTTCTGTGAGTGCATGGGCAAATGGAGTGAGAGTCCCTATATTCAGGATTTTTCCCACTTAAAAACTAAGCCTTCTCTCTGTTCTTCTGTCAGCCTCATCACGTTTTGCTTGCTATCAAAACCTTAAGTTCTCCCTCTGACCCTAAAAAATTTAACCTAGTAGACGAAGCTCCTCCTTAACACTTTCAGAGACCTCTGCCATCTTGTCCTCCCTCTTTGCCTTTGCCACCTTGTGCCTCTTCTTCACCCCTACCACCATCTTACAACTCTGACCCTACACCCACCTCGAGGCAGGAACTTTGTTATCATTTGTAGGCCCATATACTTTCCTTAGATGGCATCCTATCAAAAGGTAATAACTTCAGTAAGTTTCCTGGGTTTTTTGTTTTTGTTTTTATGTATTTTAGAGAAAAATAAATACATTCAACAATGGCTAGTTTATACTAAGATACATATCTAAGTTTGTTGCAAAGATAATGTCATCATGATTGTCATGTTAAAATATTACTATTATTATGTGTGGCTCCTGATTACACCTTTTCTCTGTTAATATTCTAAAGGAAATAAACCACTAAAACAATCATGATTGATAAAAAATAATAGCTCTCTAACTATTTTAGATTCTAGGGTGCTTGCTATCTAGATAAAGTTATGATAAGCTCCTACTATACTACTGATGTCATTGATATTCTCTTCTTGGTGTTCAACCATCAAAGGGCAAACACCAACATGAAAAGGTAACTGGGCTAAGAAGACCCCCAATATTTTGGCCCTGGTCCTCCAAGGTCATCAAAGATCCAAGGTATGAAGGAACCTTATATTTTGGCCCTGGTCCTCCAAGGTCATCAAAGATCCAAGGTATGAAGGAACCTTTTCTACAACATCTTACATCTTTGCAAAGTCATCCAACCTCCTGAACAGGGAGATTGCTGGACACCGGAGGGCAAATGTAACTTTGCTAAAGGAGGGTCACCAAGAAAATATCTCCTATGCTTTCACTAAAAGCACCATGGTCAATCAAGGCAATGACCCATCCTAATGGCTGACACGACAGAGAAGCTGAGAGGCTCTCTGCATGGTTTCAAAATAATCCCTAAAGAGACTTAACGGAACTTGATGGAAAGCAAGAGGTTCATATTGATTAAAACAGGTCTTACTTTAACTTGGTCTTAAACACCAAGCAGCCCTCCTTGAAGCTCCTAAACAATGAGCCCTTCAACAGCTATGTTGCTCCCTCAAGGGCAAGAGATGATAGAGTAGAAATCCCTCCCTCAGCCTCTCATCACCTCACACCTGTCCTTTTTCAGCAGGAAGTGACTACAGAAGAGAGATTCATAGCCCCTCTTCCCAAGGCCATAAGAAACAAAAAGGAACTTGGAATGGCTGCCACCATTCTGATAAATAACTTCCTTCTTCACCTTAAAGTTTCCATTTCCTACATCACACATCACTGGTCATAAAGAAAACCGACATGCAAACAAGGCTTGTCTGTATAAGGGATGGATGTCCAATAATGACCCCTGAGTGGCTACCCATGCAGCCATGCAGCAGACACAAACCCCGACCCACCTACACCAGTCACCCACTATATAACCAAGCCCCTTTCCCAGCTCCCTCCTCCTCCCCTTTGTTCCCTTTCCTCTGCATGGGCTATAGTGTCAAAGTGGCTCTACAATAAAAATCTCTGTCAGTGTGCTCAGTGATCTTTGTCAGGTGCCAGTTTATTTCATCAGGTGCCCTAGCCATGGCCTCATTACCTTCACTGATTATATTCTGGCTGCCAGGCCTAGATGTTACTCCCCACCCTTCCCTTCCCTCAGGGACAAGCATCTTTCTGAGAAATCCTCCCCTTTCCCCTCAGGGTCCTGCTCCTCTGCTGAACATCATGTTTTATGGAAACTGTTTAGATTATCATCAGGAGCCTCTTGCAATTTAGGGGAAATGTCACCCAAACCTTAGGAAAGGGAACCTACGCCCAACCTGTAGTGAGTTCATGATTCATGCACTCCAAGCCTCTTGCTACTTCCCTGATTCATTGTCCTTTGAGGATTCTCTCATCTGTGGGTGGAAGAGAGTGTGGTCCTGTTCTTTACTCTCCATCTATTTTAGATGTTGCATCTTCCATTGCTCTGTCATCCTTCCTACAGCTTGACTTTAACCCCGCTCTAACCACGTTAAAAGTGACATGTATGGGAGATCTCATTTATAGCCACAGCTTGCCCCCTGCATAGCTAAACACAAGATTTTAGAAATTCTTATAATTCTTCACTCTACAGACTTCAGATTTTCCTTCTGAATCCAAGATATTTGTAGCTAATAAAAAGTATTTTTTATTATTTATTTCATTTTATTTATCTCTTACTGAATGCTTTCCCCACAACAGAAATCTAGAATCATATTTTAGAATGACTAATTTGGTCTGGCTTATCTGTTGCCTTGCTTCAATCTTGTACATCTGTCTTGAAATTCTTACCTCCTTAATCTTTCCCATTTTTAAAGTGATATATGATAAGTATCCTCATAAGCATGGGAAAGTTGACCCAGAGTCAAATGTGCTAAGAGGGAAGATGGTGTGAAAACACACAGGAGAACAGCATATGAAAATGAAGGACTTGAATGATGTGTCTGTAAGCCAAGGACACCTAGGACTTCCAGAAGCCAGAAAAGGCTCTGGTCAGATGATTCTGTAAGTCTTTCAAAGACTTACATGGCCCAGCCAATATACTGACTTTGGATTTCTGAACTCCAAAACTGTGAGATAGTTTTAAAGAAAAATTAAGCTACCCAGTCTGTGGAACATTGTTTTGGCTGTCTTAGGAAACTAGCATAATGAACCCTTGTCATGATGTGGTATTTAGTAGCAGCAGCAGGAAGTGCTCTTACTTTGTGATAGAAGGTGAGTTCTCCACTATACCAGAAGGGAAAAAAGCACCACAGACAGGATGTGATGACTTTCAGTTGGATGGAAGAAAATCATCATGAAAGGCTTATGGCATTATGTCATCCTATAGAAATGCAGTGGTACTAAAAAGCTACAGTGACCTTACAGTTGGCATATTATTTTTACTGTCTAGACCTTATGTCAGTCATAGAAAAAGTCCTTCAACTAGGAATAAAAAGAATAAGATGTAAAACAGTAAATTTCAGACTTTTATTTTTTAAAAGTTAGAATGCATGATTTAAAAGATGCTATATAGAATTTATTTATTTTGGACTTTAAACAATTTGAAATTAGTTTATTGTATCTATGGGTCATTATTACTGTTTTATAGCTTTCCAAAAATTTGTATTAAGGACACAAGCAAACAGATTTTTATGTGTATAACAACACATTACTATTTAAGTACATTGTGTGCAATGTATATGTAATATACTGTATCTCTTAATTAACTGAAAATATCCACTGATTATCCACTGTGATTGTTAATCCTGATATATCAACTTGATTTGATTATAAAATGGCTAGCAGATTAGTAAAACATATTTTGGGGTATCTCTGTGTGGGTCATGGGGACTGAAGTTGGCCCCTGACCCCTTCCTTTCTGGCTCTGTTTCCCTGCTCTGCTTCCTGGACCAGTACATATCTTTGCTCTGCCGTGCCCTTATGAGCTGATGATTCTGCTTTGGACTCTGCTGATTATGTACTCAATCCTGTGAAACTGTGCCTCAAATTAAAGCTCTCCTTTAAATTACTGATTATAGGCATTGTGTCCCAATGGTGGGAAAGTTGACTAATACACTAACTTTCCATCTCCCTCAAATCTCATACTAACCAGCACTCCATTCTTTAATTTGGCTTTTTGTTTCCTCATATAAATAGAGTCATGAAGTATTTGTCTATCTCTGATTGGTTTGATTCATTAGGAATTGTGTCCTCAATGTTCAATCACATTGTTGAATATTGCGAAAATTCTTTCCTTTTTTTTTAAAGAAGAATAGCATTGCATTATATGAATCTACAAAACATGTACATTATCTTTATCCATTCAATGGTCAACATCAATAGACATTTACATCTATTTAACATCTTGTAAACATCTTTGCAGTAAGCATAGGAGTGTTACTATCCAATAAGGTCCTGGTTTCAATTCTTCTGGATAAATACCAAGAAATGACATTGCTAGATCATATGGAATTCTCATTTCTATGTTTTTGAAAACTCTGCATGCTGGTTTCTATAAAATATGGATCATTTGCATTCTGTGCAAGCATTTAAATTTTTTTGAATCCTCATAAAGCCAGCTTTGTTTTCACATTCTACTGATGAGCTATCTGAAGATGATATTTAAAAATAATATTACTTTCAGTATTAGCAAATAATAACAGTGAATCCACTAAGGGGTTAATCTTCAAAATATCCAGTAACTTGATAACAAACCCTCCATAAAAACATGATTTAAAAATGGGCTAAGGGCTTGAATAGAATTTCTCCAAAGAAGATTTACAAATAACCCACAGGTATGTGAAAAAATATTTACTGTCACTAATCATCAGAGAAATGCTATTAAAAATTAAAATATATTGGGCTGGGATTTAGCTCAGTGGCACAGTGCCTGCCAGGGAGATTGCAAGGTCCTGAGTTTTATCCCAGTACCAAAAAAAAAAAAAAAAGAAAGAAAAGAAAGATGTCATTTCATACCCATAAGGATGG